>NC_064921.1:12644477-12899477 GCF_023897955.1 Schistocerca gregaria | reverse complement strand
TAAGGAGTTGGGGAAAACCGCGCAACAGCTGGCGCAACTGAGAGACCTGATTGGGCAAGAGATGGACCAAATCAAATTCATTAGCTGCAAACTCAACGGCGAAAATCCTGGCAATCTGCCGTACCCTAGATTTAGCGCTTTCTCCAAGACCAAACTTCTCGCTAGGAGAAAATAAAGGACAAGCTGTATCCGGAATAATCCAAGATCAACCCGGTTTTATGGATGAAATCACACCCCAATATTAGATTAACAGTTCTTTAACCAAGGCTGAAGATATAGGCCAGGAAAAATCGGTGACGGATATACTCCCCAGACCCATCCCCCAGAGGTAACGCCTGGCCATTGTCCACCCAACATCTCTGCACTGACGAAGGGACCGAACCAAGTTTCGTAAGATGCCTTAATTCCAAAAACCACTCAAAACTTGATAATGAAAAGGAACTGCCAGAATCCAAGAGAGCACAGACGGGCTCGCCACCTACCAGAGAAGAAACGTAAGGTCAAAGGTGTGAAGAGGGAGCGACAACCTGGTGTCATCTACTTGCTCTAGGAGCATCAGGCTGAACACAAGATAGTAGCAAATGAGCTGTACTGGTGCACCTGAAACACTGGGGTCACCTTTTGATAACTTAAATGGATACAGATCGGCGCCTACATCACCCTCCTTGTTCTCCTGACGTACGTGGTTCTCAAGAGGTAATGCCGATGCTGCTATAACACCATCACAGAGCTCTCCCCATGTTTCAGGCTGCTTATGGAAAACAAAATGCGACGTATCTGCATTAAGAACCATAGAGACTAATTATTGTTCAGGAAAATCAATAAGCTTCTCACCCTGCTGCTCTTCCCAAATATAACGACATTCGAGTTGTTTTCGAAACCCGGTGGTTAACCATTGGCTAATTACGAGCTACCTTATTTGCTGCGAGGAAAGCTCTTCCCCCATGGCACGTGAGAGGAGATTCTGCAACTCGCCTCTAGCTAGCGGGTACAACAATGACAAAATTACTTGGTGCAGAACGCGAAAGGCTGGCGCGTGTTGCTCTAGACGGACCAACAACCACAACAACTTCTTCACACGATCAAGTCGCTCTACAAGCAATTCAGTAATATCCCGAAAGAAATAGGCCAGATGATTAGGCAACTTGGCGAACACAGTACCTAAATTAACAGGAAATGGAACAGTGCCATCGCCGGGCTGACTGATGCTCTCGCCGATAGCACACCATCTCCCAACTTCCTCCCATCCAACACCAAACACGTAAGCTTAAAGTGTAACACGCTTACCTGGTTCACCAATTAAAGGGTCAAATTTTCTTGTGATGGTCCCCAATTGTAACAATTACATCGGCTACCCGATTAGTTAAATGCATCAACTGTGCCCGCACCCGATCCAGCTGAATGTCACTAGGTTGGGTTCCCTCTAGGAGACAAATAGTGTCCTCAAGGCCCGTAACAGCCTCATACAGAAATTTCATCGCCGCTCCTGTCTCACCGACCACCGCCGACGTGATGTCAACCGGCTGCAGCACGGCAGCCCGCAAATGGACCACCAGTCACGGAACACTTCCCTCAATCTGTTGGCGCCTTATTGCAAACTCATAGACAATGTGGTCTTTCCTAGGGAGACTGATCCCCGGACACACGCACCTGAAACAAGCCACACAGGGAGCAGTACGGTGCCACAAAATACAAACAGAAAAAAAGAGCGAAACTGACAGCAACTAGAATGCCAAGCACAAGCGTAACCACGCTCTGCTACCAGTGAAACGCCCTGCTGAACCCGCAGAACAGGACAAGTAGTCGGAATCGTGGAAGGTGGCCAGAATAAGCGGCTGTCAGTTACACTCCAAACATAACATTTTATTTAGTTGTCCAAACATTACAGCGCAACTTCTAAGCTTGACTATCGACAGGAAACGACTTTAATTCTAAAACAGCTGAAGGCCCAAGCATTAAATACAACTGCTATAAATATTTGTTTTATTTTTTTAAGACAGAAGGCTCTAGGCTTTAACATGAAACAGTATTTAAGGCCAACAAATGTAAGATTTAGTTAATTCCACCACACGGAAGCTAAACCTTCACGAACTCCAACACTCGCTGTTGCTCCCAGGAATACCGCCAACAGCGAACCACCAAGGGAGGGGACAAGGTGAAAAGACGTGGCATCGGTAATTAAATCACCACTCAACTTTCATGTCCTGGGTCGGTGAGCCCCGAACCTCGTAGCACTCTGAACAGCCCCCACATGCTCCGACAATGCATAGAGACCGCCAGTGGTCCCGGTCCACTGCACCGTTCAGAGACTTGCTAGCTGTTCCGCTCCAACCGACTCACTGGCTGTACGCCACCAAGTCGGAACTATAAACACCAGAACTAAGATGGTATACGATGCAAATATCGATACACACCGCTGTTGCCATGCGTAGAAAGAGGAAGAAACACTGCGTAACTGCAATAACCGCGGGGAACCAAACGCAGAGTAACAGCCAAGTTTTAAAACAACGCATAAGCCTGGGGCAGCACGGCTCATCCTGGTTTTGCTTTTTTTGATGTTCATCTTATATCCTCCTTTCAAGACGCTGTACATTCCATTCAGCTGTCTTCCACGTCCTTTGCTGTGACAGAATTACAATGTTGTCAGCAAACTTCAAAGTATTTATTTCTTCTCCATGGATTTTATTTTCTACTTAAAATTTTTTTGGTTGCTTTTTTGCTTGGTCAATATACAGACTGAATAACATTGGGTATAGGCTACAACCCCGCCTCACTCCGTTCTCAACCATTGCTTCACTTTCAGGAGCTTGGACTTTTGACTGCCATCTGGTTTCTGTACGAATTGTAAATAGGCTTTCGCTCCCTGTTGTTGACCCCTGTTGTCTGCAGAATTTGAAAGAGAGTACTCCAGTCAACATTGTCGAAAACTTTCTCTTAGTCTACAAATGCTAGAAACATTGCTTTGCCTTTCCTTATCTTCTAAGATAAGTCGTTGGGTCTGTATTGCCTCACGTGTTCCAACAGTTCTACGGAATCCACGCTGATCTTCCTCGATGTCGGCTTCTACCAATTTTAGCATTCATCTGTACAGAATGTGTGTTAGTATTTTGCAACCAGGACTTATTAAACTGGTCGATCGGTAATTTTCACACCCGTTGACACCATATTTCTTTGGGATTGGAATTATTATATTCTTTAAGTGTGACGGTATTTCGCCTGTCTCATACATCTTGCTTACGAGACGGTACAGTTTTGTCATGGGTAGTCCACTAAAGGCTATCAGTAGTAGTAATGGAATGTTGTCTACTCCCAAAGCCTTGTTTCGACTTTAGTCTTTCAGTGCTGTGTCAAATTCTTCATGCAATTTGATAGCTCCTATTTGATCATCTACGTTCCCTTCCATTTCCTCAACATTTTCCTCAACTACATCACCCTTGTACAGACCCTCTGTATACTCGTTCCTCATTTCTGCTTTCCCTTCTTTGCTTAGGATTGTTTTTCCATCTGAGCTCTTTGTATTTATACAGGTGATTCTCTTTTCCTTTCAATTTTCGTGTAGGCAGTATCTCTATCTTACCTTAGTGATACATGCTTCTACATCCTTACATTTGTCCTGTAGCTATCCCTGCTTAGCCATTTCTCACATCCGGTCGATCTCATTTTTCAGACGTTTGTGTTGCCTTCATCCTGCTTCATTGAATGCATATTTATATTTTCTACTTTCACGATTTAAATTCAATATCTCTCTTGTTACCCATGGGTTTCTACTAGCCCTCTTCTTTTTACCAACTTGAAGCTCTCCTGCCTTCACTACGTCATCTCTCAAAGTTTGAATGCAGTACAAAATCCCCATGTCATCTTCCATATTCTTACACTCTAGTGCGTTATGACCACAGTACTGCCCACCACTATAGTACAGCGCCTTAGTTTTTGTCGTTTTGAGACTGAGCGTCACTTTCTCACAGTACCAGCCATGATGCGCTTTTTTCCTTAATGTACTTAAAACTAATTTCCTACCACCTGCAAGTAAATGACATGCTCCGTTCGGAAGGTCGATCTTTGCATTCACTCCAGGCAGAAATTCCAAGCCTAACAGACAAATTCCTTATTGTGAGAAACGTTGAGTCTGCGCAGAAAAACGTGGCCTGTAGATGCGCGATCGGCAGGGCACTTAAGGCGAGATTGGACGTGGGGCGAGTTACGGGCACTCGCTGTAGGGGAACTTTCGAACGTTGGAGGGGTAATGCTGTTCTAAACTATAGCGTACGGTCGTAAGTAGTAAGTGGAGCTCATACCTGTATGGTGACCATTCGAAAAGATCTGTCACCTCTGCTTTCGTCGGTATCTAAAACGAATTCCGCTGAGTTGGTTTTCGCCTGGCTTATTAACCATTGGTAAATTTTAGTAAACCCTGCACGTTGAACTTGTTGCCATGTTAAAATTTGCTTCTATTGTCAGAACACAGCCGAGTTTACAGTTTCATCTCACTAAAATATTGTGCAGACTCATTTTAAAGACAATTCTGCAACAGTGGTTTACGAAGTTTGTTAAATAACGATCTGAGGAACAGTAAAGTCAATAGCTTATGAAAATAGCACACAATCGGTGCAAAAATAAACATGTAATATCTACACTTATATTGCCTAAAAACTTATAGCATTTCTCGTTTCACCAGCTATCGACGGCCCTTAAAATTACGTCTGTAGTTAGTGGAATCACTCAGAAAATGACGAAGTTCTGCATAATAACCATATGGAAAAAAAGTCTCCTCTTTGCGTGCTATCGTTTGCCAAAATCTGATTCCGATATCACAAACCGTCAAGGAAATGTGACGGATGTTGTGGATATTACACTCTTGCTTTAGTGCTGGCGGGTCACAAGTGAGTGTGCTATGTCAGATCAACTTTTTCAAGATCAGTGACAGATAGAGACCAACTCCTAACTCTAAAGAAGAATTCATTATGTTAGCTACAATTAATACAGCGAAACATGTAGTGTAATATGTAACAAACGTAAAATCATAGTGAACCCTGTTCTTCATTGCAACTTTTCGAAATTCGCGCTGTGTCTTCCATGCAAATATCACCATAACTATGACCATTAATGAAATGTGCTCATTATCATGAAGCTTGGCGCCAATAGCACACGAGACTATACAGTTTTGGAGTGGCATTGTTGGTACACGAGGTTTACTGATTACAGTTTTACAACTCCCGTGAAGGACGTTAATATCTGCACCTGTGTCCGACAACTGTCGTCGGTATGCCTCCCACTACAGCATTCACTGCTGCCTGAACTATTTCTTCAAGTTGCATGCGCGATTTAAAATCTCTCCAGTTTTCTTCTCGAAAGTCTGTATCCTCACTGTATGGTAGGCTCATGGTTATTTATTCTGGGTGTTCACAAAATTTTAAATTCAGATAAATATGTTGGTAACCATAACTGTTATACAGCACACACTATTAATTCCGCACTCACATATTTGTACAACTTCTGCCGTTGCCAATAATAATAATAAACCCCATGGAGGCCCGGGAAAAGCTAAGCCTTCGGTATGTTCTGCCAGTCGTAAAAAGCGACGAAAAGAATAAACCACTAATAGAGCTAACCCCCTTTTAGTGTTATTAGTTGGTTCAGGACAGAACCAAGGAAGCCTCGAACAAGCGCTGTCATGGTCGGGGACGATGCTTGAACCCTATGCCCGTCCACAATGGTAACGACACTGCTAGCCACACGGAAAATGATTTAAATCCAAATAGAGGTATTTTGCAGAATATGTTTCCTGCAACCACTCAGGAAGGAAAACAAAGACATAACATAAGGTGTCGGTTAACTTCAACTGACCATCTCATCCTGCTATTACCAAGCAAAAAACTCAGGATCAAACAACTGGATACAGGTCACAAGTATACACAACATTTATTACCAGATACCCAGAATTAAAATTCTCAACAGAACAACGACTAGCTGATCAGATCCGGGTAAAGATAAAAAATAACAGGATACAACAGTCAGAATTAGAAAATATCAAACAACAAGTGCAACAAATACTGGAACAAAATAATGTGCAATCAGAAGAAGAAAATACAGTAATGGACTCACACATCCCAGAGCAAACAAAGAACACCACGCATCAATTAAACAATCAGAGGAAAACGAAATCTTAAGACGGCTACCAGAACAAGCACAAATGGAACATGAAGCGACACATGTTAGATATAGAAGAAAAATTTCAGCTAACATATATAGAATACAAAGACACAAATACAGATATTTGACCATTTTTGCGTAGACCACCTAATAACCCCCAAGTCGAAACAACAATAACTATCAACACGATCATACACAACAAAATAAATGAAAATACAACTATGGAAGAGTTACAACTACTGGTTTATGTAGGGGCACTTACTACACTAAATATACACACTAGGCAGTGATCAGAACAAATCAACACACTTAAGAAACCCACAAAACCAGCATGGCAACACAGGCTACAGATCAGAATAGAAAAACTGAGAAGAGACATCGGACAGCTAACAATTTATAAGAAATGAAATCTCAAACAAAAAACGAAGAAGGTTAGGTAAAATCTCACAACAAGAAGCGATATATCAATTGGATGGAAAGAAGCAGAAATTACAAGCATTGGCCAAACGACTTAGAAGATACAAAAAGGTGGAAATAGAAGGAAACAAAACCATACATTCAACACAAACCAAAAGAAATTTTACCAGACAATAGATAACACACACATTAAAATAGACAATCCACCAAACATAACAGACATGGATCACTTCTGGAGCAACATATGGTCAAACCTGGTACAACATAACAGCCATGGACGGTGGACAGAAGCAGAAACAGACACATACAAGATGATACCACAAATGCCTGAAGTGATAATTGTGCAACATGAAGTCACCCAAGCAATTCTACTCAAAATTGGAGGCCCCTGCAAAAGATAAAATAGCAAATTTGTGGCTAAAGAAGTTCATCTCAACACATTCACATCTAACTAAATTATTTAACAGTTACATTGCAGACCCATACACTTACACAATGAATAACTTATCTGAAACCAACATATAAAGCAGACACAGCAAACCCAGCAAAATATCGCCCCATAATATGCCTACCAACAATATACAAAATATTAACTTCAGTAATTACATAGAAATTAATGACACATACAACACAGAGCAAAATTATAAATGAATAAGATAAAGGCTGTTGTAAAGGAACACGAGGATGTAAAGAGCAACTGATAATAGATGCAGAGGTAACATATCAAGCTAAAACTAAACAAAGGTCGCTACACTACGCACACATTGATTACCAAAAAGCTTTTGACAGTGTACCCCACTCATGGTTACTACAAATATTGGAAATATACAAAGTAGATCATAACCTCATACAGTTCCTAAACATAATAGAAAAACTGGAAAACCACACTTAATATCCAAACAAATTCAAGTAATATGACATCACAGCCAGTACAGATTAAGCATGGAATATACCAAAGACTCATTAAGTCCTTTCTGGTTCTGCCTTGCTATGAATCCACTATCCAACATGCTAAATAATACTAATTATGGATATAATATTACTGGAACATACCCTCACAAAATGACACATTTGCTATACATGGATGATGTAAAACTACTGGCAATAACCAACAAACAACTCAACCATTTACTAAAGATAACAGAAGTATTCAGCAATGATATAATATGGCTTTTGGAACAGACAAATGTAAGAAAAATAGCATAGTCAAGGGAAAATACACTAAAAAAGAAGATTACATATTGGATAACCACAGCGACTGCATAGAAGCGATGGAGAAAAACAGTTTCCTATAAATATCTAGGATACAGACAAAAAATAGGAATATAAAATGCAAATAGTAAAGAAGAACTAAAAGAAAAATATAGACAAGAAGACTAACAAGAATAGTGAAAACAGAACTGACAGCAAGAATCAAGACAAAAGCTATAAATACTTGTTCTACACCAATATTGACCTAATAATTTGGAGTAGTGAAATGGAGTAACACAGACCTAGAAGCACTCAATACACTTACATTGCCACAACGCCACAAATATAGAATACATCACATACATTGAGCAACAGAAAGATTCACATTAAGCAGAAAGGAAGGAGGAAGGGAAATTGACAAAAAACCTACATTATGGACAGGTAGACAATTTAAGCAAGTTCTTTCTAGAATGAGCAGAAACTAGCAAAATACACAAAGGAATTAATCACACAAAGACATCAGCTACACCATTGCAATTTCATAACCACTTCTAGATCACATAACATCAACATATACGAAGAAAGTAAATTGGAAAAAGAAAACACTACATGGCAAGCACCCATGTCATCTAACACAGCCACGCATCGATCAAGATGCATCCAGCACATGGCTAAGAAAAGGTAATACACTCCTGGAAATTGAAATAAGAACACCGTGAATTCATTGTCCCAGGAAGGGGAAACTTTATTGACACATTCCTGGGGTCAGATACATCACATGATCACACTGACAGAACCACAGGCACATAGACACAGGCAACAGAGCATGCACAATGTCGGCACTAGTACAGTGTATATTCACCTTTCGCAGCATTGCAGGCTGCTATTCTCCCATGGAGACAATCGTAGAGATGCTGGATGTAGTCCTGTGGAACGGCTTGCCATGCCATTTCCACCTGGCGCCTCAGTTGGACCAGCGTTCGTGCTGGACGTGCAGACCGCGTGAGACGACGATTCATCCAGTCCCAAACATGCTCAATGGGGACAGATCCGGAGATCTTGCTGGCCAGGGTAGTTGACTTACACCTTCTAGAGCACGTTGGGTGGCACGGGATACATGCGGACGTGCATTGTCCTGTTGGAACAGCAAGTTCCCTTGCCGGTCTAGGAATGGTAGAACGATGGGTTCGATGACGGTTTGGATGTACCGTGCACTATTCAGTGTCCCCTCGACGATCACCAGAGGTGTACGGCCATTGTAGGAGATCGCTCCCCACACCATGATGTCAGGTGTTGGCCCTGTGTGCCTCGGTCGTATGCAGTCATGATTATGGCGCTCACCTGCACGGCGCCAAACACGCATACGACCATCATTGGCACCAAGGCAGAAGCGACTCTCATCGCTGAAGACGACACGTCTCCATTCGTCCCTCCATTTACGCCTGTCGCGACACCACTGAAGGCGGGCTGCACGATGTTGGGGCGTGAGCGGAAGACGGCCTAACAGTGTGCGGGACCGTAGCTCAGCTTCATGGAGACTGTTGCGAATGGTCCTCGCCGATACCCCAGGAGCAACCGTGTCCCTAATTTGCTGGGAAGTGGCGGTGCGGTCCCCTACGGCACTTCGTAGGATCCTACGGTCTTGGCTTGCATCCGTGCGTCGCTGCGGTACGGTCCCAGGTCGACGGGCACGTGCACCTTCCGCCGACCACTGGCGACAACATCGATGTACTGTGGAGACCTCACGCCCCACGTTTTGAGCAATTCGGCGGTACGTCCACCCGGCCTCCCGCATGCCCACTATACGCCCTCGCTCAAAGTCCGTTAACTGCACATACGGTTCACGTCCACGCTGTCGCGGCATGCTACCAGTGTTAAAGACTGCGATGGAGTTCCGTATACCACGGCAAACGATGAATACAAATTATACTGGGACAGAACGATTACAACATAAAACACCACCACGTAACAAACCTGACATCATACTCATCAATAAAAAGAGGAAATTAACACAACTAATCAAAATATCCATACCCAATACAACAAATATACAGAAGAAAAGAGGAGAAAAAATTAAAAAATACATCTAACTGGCTGAGGAAATCAAGGACATGTGGCATCAGGATAAAGTTGACATACCAATTATAGTATCAACTACAGGAGTCATACCACACAATATCCACCAGTACATCAACGCAATACATCTAGATCCAAACATATATACAACTACAGAAATCTGTTACATTGCATTTAGGAACTTTCAGGTAACTGAACAAGTATCAATAATTACATATACCATAGAGTTAAAAGGAAGTCACACTTGATCAAGGTCCGCGTCACTTTCCATTTTTAACCAGACATAACGTCTGAGAAATAATAGGTAATATAATAATATGCACATCATTATTATCATCATCATCATTATTATCAACTGGTCTGAAAAACGAATTTTTTATTGTTTTAGCTTTCAGTTAAATTTTTGTAACTTTGACTGGTAAGAATTGAGTCTCTAGCAAAAGATGTTACTATATCCTGCTACTGGATAATGATACTGCAACAATAAAATATAAACGAGAGAAAAAAATAAATCTTTAATGGCAAAGGAAAGGCAATTTACAACAACAAAACACTGTGCATTCACAAGCGTCTGTAAATAGCAAAACTATTCCAAAGGCCGTAGGGCGAGGACTATGTAATTCTTCGTAAACAATAAACTGCTTGCTATGAGCATGAGGTCGCCACTGTCCACATTAGGTTCGCTTGACCAGTCGCCAGCGGGCTGATGCCCATGCGCAGTTGACCCGCGTATGAGCAGTACCTTCTCCGCTTCCCGCTACTTTAAGTGGGTGTGTCAGCTGTATATGCATTAGCAGCAAGCATCCAGATGCTACCGAAAATTTTTTTACTTGCGTGCCCTAGCTGCCAGATTTGCTCATGTGCAGAGTCGTCTCAGTAGGTGTGTGGAGGGGATTAATCTCCACGTGACCCGTTATTAAGTTAAGTGATTTCGCTGCTTTTCTTCGTTTACAGCTCCCACGTCAAATGAAAAAACTTATTTCTATCAAGTTCCATGCACATAATTACGGAGGGCAAAAATATATTTTTTAATTTGTTTTCTGATTTTAGTTTCGTGGTGTGCGTACTGTACGACCTTCGGTACACACATTATCAGATTGGTTGACTTGTCGCTCTAACGAAGTAGGCGAGTGTCAGCAGTATGTCTCGTGGTGTTAACGCAGCGTGTTTGTCTTCTGCCATTAGGTCAGACGATAGAAACGCCACTTGCAAGCCTAGAGTAGCAGATTGACGGTAACCAGCTTTAAACAGAAACTGATTAATTTTCACACACATTTACTAAAATAATAAAAATCATAGTCATTACATAACTTGATTCTGGATGCTGTTTACAATTGACAATCTGAAGTTCCTTTGGTCTTGGTACATGAATCTTATTCTCACAAATCTCTGATAGTTGAAGAGTGTATACATTTCTCTTCATGGCTATGTACAGGAATATGATAATCTTATTAGGCGCAGACTGAATTTGTCTGTACCTGTCTATAATGAAGTTTCAGACTGGTGCAGACTGACTAATCGAAGGTCGGTACACTCGTTATAATACCTCCCCGTTCAGATATCACTGCGCGAGTATGATCAGCAAGGAGAAAAGGTTCTCCGTTAGCAGCAATCTCGTACGTTGCGCGTTACATATTAATACGTGGATCAGTGGAACCAGAATTTGGTCCGTCTCTAAGACAGCGCCATCTCATATTGCGGAGATGGACGAGCGCTGTGACTGAGCTGTTGTGCTTAGCGTTGCGCGCACTAGTGGGAAAGTTGTGTACGCTCTGATTACGCGGAACTTAATCGCCTTGCAGAACAATGAAGTTATTTTTGCAGGTTTGCTAAAGAAATTTGGCTTTATTAATCTTTCACCTGAGGCAATCATTTTGTTTGAAACGGAAGTGTTTCATTCTACAGTATTGGTTAGTTCCAACAGTTCGCTGAATTTCAAGTCCACGTTATCTTCTGCCATGCATGGCATTATGCTATAATGAAGAAACAAAAATTAGATTGGAGAGTACTGGTACTCCAAGAAAATTTACATCCCAAAAATCACACTCAAAAACTTAATATCAGATGGGACCTACTTCATTGACAATCTGGAAAAAACCAATGTGCACTTAAAGCCGATTTATGCTGTTTAGTGGGGTTTACGAAATTCCGGTGATCTTGAGAGTATGCTCTTATGCATTGTTTCTTTTATATTGTAATGTAAGCTCTCTTAGTGCTTTGTACATATTTACATGTGAGCTCCCTACACCACTGCAGCTCCTCACGCGCAGTAATGCCTCTTTTCTGGCGCTCTCTGGCAACTGGTAAATCGAGCCTATTTCTAACAGTCTCCAGATAGTATTGCGAACAGTGGTTCGAAAAGCGTTACTTTCAAAGTAAATTTCTTTTTACGCAAGATGAATTATGTTACGTGTGAGCGAGTGGTATGGATTTCTAAATCACAGAGCGTTTAAAATTGAGCACTTTGAGGGCCAGCCACTTACAAGAATTCCAAGCCCAGGCATTTATCTCAATTTTAAATTTACTGGCACGTTTGTGTGATGTATATTTAAGTATAACACAACCCAAGAAAGAGAAATATTACGTGTAAAAGCTCAGCTTTTCTTGTAGCTATCCTATGTGCATTAATATAAACCGTTAACTTTTTCTCTGTGTGTTCGCGCTACGTAACCACTGATCTTGCTATTGGCTGACTATAACACGTATCTTACGCTCTGAATATCTGCTGTCATCGGCTGACTAGATCACATGGCATGAGATACTGTATGACTGCCTCACGAAAAGACATCGCAACCTCTGTTTCAACGCTCCGGAAACTAACGCGCTGTGCTTTCGTCTAGACGAACCAAGATATATATGCAACGTACTCCATTCACCTACCACATCTTGACAATAAAATAAAGTCTTCAGTTTCATAAATACGGTGATTCTAAGTTACCGACAGGTGTTTGTGAGGCACTGATTCCCCATGTATACATCTGCTTTACAGATGTGATATTTATGAAATTAGTGACCGCAAGACGTGTATATTCACATGTCAAACACGGCTGATATGCGTTTGTTTCCTTGTAAGAAGCGTTCTCCGTTACTATAGAACATGTTATATGAGTGATGCAAGCATAGTACAATTTCTGAACCGTGATCGGATGTGAACAGTGGACGCCATACAGCTCTGCAGGTTTATATTGTGGACGTATCACGAAGAATCGATGTTTTAAGGAAGTAGTTTTTTTTTTTAATTTTAAAGTTTGTTACCTCAGTTTATCGTAGAGAAACCTGCAAGAAGAAAGTATGTCATGTGCTTGAAATATGTTTCATACATTCGAATATTAACAGCGTTGCATTCCACACGACTTTTAGGAATGTGCACCGCTCTAACATTATAGAGTGTTAAGTGCAGAACTGTGTAGCCTTATGATCGCATGTGTTTATGATATCTCTTACCAATACGTTCTTAGTACTGACCCCAAACACTAGCACGATACGTTACAATTGAGAGCGCAGTTGATATACATAAAATGATTCAAACTCCATACGTCTGGAGTTTGATCATGCGTAAAAACCACACGTTTCTTGTTCCTCTTGACTGCTATTGCCACACAACACTTTCGTCTCTACTACTATAAGCCGATAAGGGGTGCTAACCTCCTGGACATGCGCGCATGTGGAGAAATCTTGTGCACTTGGATGGGTACAGCAAACAAGATTGGTGCGGAACAGTGCTCAGGGACTCGGCTCGCTCTATTACCTCACGAGATGCGAAATGTAGCGGTCTACTTCTGGTCAGCTGCATATTAACTCAGTGACAGTGCGGCAGACAATGTGAGATCTTTCAGTCTCTATCTTTATCCTAAGAATGCGAGAATTCTGTGACCATTGCGTAGGGAATGATCTTAAATTACGCACTACGATCGAAGTGCTACAAATGTGTAGATCGCTGTCTGGTATACTTTGGTGTATATGTTCGAGAACTGACAGTGAATAGATTTACTGCATAGTCATCTATCTACATTCGTAATCAAGGATTGGTTCCCTTAAAGTAGTGTTAGTCATGATACAGAAACTGGGAAGCATGCTGCCGCGTCATTGGTAGGTGTTGAAATCACGAGAAAATTGCAGCATCTTGTCAATGACTCTGGTGCTCATACTGAAAAAGTATAGGCGGCGGTTAGTAAGAAAATGAATGCACCTTTCCACTTGTTTGACCTTGCCGACGAAGTCCTATTCCTAATCCGTTTCCTAAGGAAACATTTCCATACGTCTATCCTGCATTCATAGCACCAGAAGTGTACCTGGTGGCAATTTCTAGAACTAACTTTTTCCAGCGTAAAACGGTTGCGTATTATCTCATGAGAATATTCGCTGCCATACTATACGGCCCACACAGGACCTGTACATCTACATGGATACTCTGCAAATCACATTTAAGTGCATTGCAGAGAGTTCATCGTACCACCTTCACAATTGTGTATTATTCCAATCTGATACAACGTGAGAAAATAACGAACACCTATATCTTTCCGTACGAGCTCTGATTTCCTTTATTTTATCGTATTGTCCATTTCCCCCTATGTAGGTCTGTGTCAACAAAATGTTTTCGCATCCGGAGGAGAAAGTTGGTGAATGGAATTTCGTGAGAATATTCTGTCGCAACGAGAAACGCCTTCTTTTAATGAAGCCTAGCCCAAATCCTGTATCATTTCTGTGAGACTCTTTCCCATATTTCACGATAATACGAAATGTGCTGCCTTTCTTTCAACTTTTTCGATGTACTCCGTTAGTCCTATCTGGTAAGGATCCACATTGCGCAGCAGTATTCTAAAAGAGAACGGGCAAGCGTAGTGTAGGCAGTCTCCTTAGTTGGTCTGTTACATTTCACGAAAGAAGCACGCGATTTCACTAGAAGCCTCTTGTATGTCACAGTGTCAAAAGGCTTCTGGAAATCCAAAAATACGGAATCGATCTGAAATCCCTTGTCAGTAGCACTCAACACGTCATGCGTATAAAGAGCTAGCTATGTTTCACAAGAACGATATTTTCTTAACCCATGTTGACTGTGTCGATAGACCATTTTCTTTAAGGTAGTTCGTAATATTCGAACACAATATATGTTCTAAAATCGTGCAGCATGTCTACATTAACGATATGGGCCTGTAATTTAGTGGATTACTCCTTCCTTTCTTGAATATTGGAGTGACCTGTGCAACGTTGCCAACCCCTGAGGCCGAGCGGTTCTAGGCGCTTCAGTCCGGAACCGCGGGACTACTACGGTCGCAGGTTCGAATCCTGCCTCGCGCATGGCTGTGTGTAATGTCCTTAGGTTTGTTAGGCTTAAGTAGTTCTAAGTTTTAGGGGACTGATAACCACAGATAAGTCCTTTAGTAGAGCTCAGAGGCACTTGTGCAACATTCCAGTCTCTGGGTACGGATCTTTCGTCTACCGAACTGTTGTACATGACTAAGTAGTATGAAGCTAATGCATGATCATACTCCAAAAGGAACCTAATTGGTATACAGTGATTTAAGTTGCTTCACTACTCCGAGCATATTTACTTCTTGGTTACTCACGTTGGCACCTGTTCTCGATTCGAATTCTGGAATATTTACTTAGTCTTCTTTTGTGAAGGCATTTCGGAAGGCTGTGTTTAGTAACTACTTTGGTAGCACTGTCTTCGATAGTATCTCCGTTGCTATCGCGCAGAGGAGGCATCAGTTGTTTCTTGCCGAGAACATACTTCACATACAACCAGAATCCCTTTGGATATTCTGCCATGTTTCGGGACGAAGTTTCGTTGTGGAAACTGTTATAAGGATCTCGTATTGAAGTCCGCGCTATATTTCTAGCTTCTGTAAAAGATCGCAAATCTAGGGGATTTTGCGTCTGTTTAAAATTGGCATGTTTGTTTCGTTGCTTCTGCAACAGTATTCTGACCTGTTCAGTGCACCGAGGAGGATCAGCTCCGTCGTTTGCTAATTTATTTGGTATAAATCTCTCAATTGCTGCCTATACTATTACTTTGAATCCAAGCCACATCTGGTCTACACTTGTATTATTAATTTGGAAGGAGTGGAGATTATCCCTCAAAGGCGTCAAGTAAATTTTTATCTGTTTTCTGAATAGGTATATTTTTCGTTTATTTTTGGAGGATTTGGGGTTACAGCATTCAATCTCGCTACGACAACCCAGTGTTCACTAATCCGTGGATTCGTTTTGATAATCATTATTAACTCAGGATTATTTGTTGGTAACAGGTCAAGTATGTTCTCACAACCATTTACTATTCCCGTGGGCTCATGATCTAACTGCTAGAAATAATTATCAGAGAATGAATTTACCACAATTTCGGATGTTTTACGCGTTCCTCCGGAATTAAATATGTATTGTTGCCGACATATCGAGGGTAAATTAAAGTCACCACTAACTATAATCGTATGAGTCAGGTACATGTTTGAAATCAAATTCAGGTTTTCTTTGAACCTTTCAGCAACTGTATCACCTGAATTGGGAGGTCGGCAAAAGGATCCAATTATTTTATTCCAGTTACCATCAGTGATCTCTGCCCATACTAACTCACAGGAAGTATCTACTTCAATTTCGCTGCAAATTGACCTACGTCTGACAGCAACGAACCCTCCACCGCCAACCGTGTTTAGCCTATCCTTTCGGAACACCGTTAAGTTCATCGCAAAAATTTCGGTCGAGCTTGTATCTGTCTTCAGCCAGCTTCCAGTCCCTATAACGATTTGAGCATCAGTGCTTTCTATTAGCGCTTGGAGCTCCAGTACTTTCCCAACACAGCTACGACAATTTACAACTGTTATACCGATGGTTCCTGTATGTACTGTACGTTCTTCCTGTGTTCGGCCTGCACCCTTTGTGACTGAAGCCCGTTTTGTGTTTTCCCGAGACCTGAAAACCCGCCCAGCCCCTGCTACCGGTGTAGCCGCCTTGTGCGTATAGTGGACACCTGACCTATCCAGCGGAACCCGAAACCCTACCACCCTTTGGCGCAAGTCGAGGAATCAGCAGCCTACACGGTCGCAGAACCGTCTGAGCCTCTGATTCACACCCTCCACTCGGCTCTGTTCGAGAGGTCCGCAATCGGTCCTGTCAACTATGCTGCAAATGGTCAGATCTGCTTTCATCTTGCAAGCAAGACTGGCAGCCTTTACCACTTCTGGTAGCCGCTTGAAACCAGATAGAATCTCTTCTGATCCAAAGTGACACACATCAGTGGTACCGTCGTGAGCCACCACCTACAGTTGGCTGCATCCTGTGCTCTTCATGGCATCCAAGAGGACCTGTTCCACATCTGGAATGACTCCACCCGGTATGCACACTGAGTGCACATTGGTTTTCTTTCCGTTCTCGGCAGCCATGTCCCTAAGGGATCCCATAAGGAGCCTAGCGTTGGCGCTCCCAACTATCAATCCCAATAATCCCACCCTCTGTAATTGTCTGCATTTGTAGGTTGAAACAGGAGAGGTGACAGCGTCTGGCTCTGCGACAGCGTCAGCCACAGACAGCGCCTGGAACCTGTTTGTCAGACAAACCGGGGAGGCCTTACGATCGGCCGCCTCTGAACTCTTTCGCTACCTGCTACACGGTGGGGCGACGTCCCTCTCCATCACAGGTGAGGGATCATCATCAGTGCCAGCTGTAACTGGGCTGTCCAGCGGTGAGGACCGATCGGAGGATTCGGACGCGCTGGACGTCAATTGAATCCCCACGGCAAGTCCACAACAGTGGTGTCCGTCCACTGCACCCTCAAGCTGTGTAACCGAAGCTGTCACAGCCTGAAGCTGAGAGCGAAGCGACGCCAACTCGGCTCGCATCCGCACATAACAATGGCAGTTATTGTCCATACTAAAGACCGTTTTTCCTGTGTAGTTTAGTTTTCCACGGACTATCGGCACGTGCAGCGCCACTCTACTGTAGACCCTGACGAAAACGCAGGAACTGTGTCTAACACGCAGAGATTAAAAAAGCTAACTACCGAAGCACTCAGAGGAAACTAAATAATTTGCCCACGATTAGGAACTTTTAATATGTCACAAAATCGATTTACTTTCTGACTCAAACTAAAACGCGAGAACTGTGGCTATTATTTAAACACGCAGAAACACAAGAAACTAAACTATTAAAGCAGAGATGATATTACAAAATACGCTCCTGGTTAGGAACCCGTAAAAGTCACAATATCGGTTATTTTCCTGTTATTGCTTGTGTCGCTGTCGGCTACTGCTGCCTGACTGAGTACCTGTACTTTGATTATCCCCAGAACTTCGTTTGGCTATGGAAGACTATACACTAACTGCACAAAAACGACTAAGTTTATTGTTACATGTTGTATCTGAACTGCTTCCACACATTTGTCACACAGTGCCAAGAAGTTCGTATTTTTCATTTGTCAAACATACTGAGATAACTGACACACAGCAAAACTAACGTAGCAATTTTATGATTGGAACTGAAAAGTCAGCACCTTATTTTTAATCCCTTGTTCCTGTTAAGAAATATGTATCTGCCAAATAATCAGCTACACTGTCCGCCCCTATTAGCTGAGTGGTCAGCGCGTCGGGATGTCATACCTAACGGCCCCGGTTCGATTACCGGCTGGGTCGGAGATTTTCTCGGCCCAGGGACTGGGTGTTATTTCATCCCCATCGATACGCAATTCGCGCGTAGTGGCGTCAACACTAAAGACTTGCGCCAGGCGAACGGTCTCCCCCACGGCAGGCCCTAGCCACACGTCATTTCCATTTCCATAAGCTAGACTAGTTGATTACGAATCTAGTTTTTACTCGTATCTTGATGAAACAGAACTTGGAACTGCAGTAATTCAGCTACCTCACAATGTTTGACTCTGCAGATTTTCTGCAGTTTGTAAAACCAAGTAAAAACTAACTGGATCGTAGGTTCTTTTTGCCTTCTAATTCATATGTACCACCTCCGGTAAATCTACAATTCTTCCTGTAAGCTCATTCTCATAGCCCTGCAATCTGTAAGCGGAATTGTTATCCTTCACTAAAGCGACAAATTCGTTACACAGTGTGTGTACGGACCCTAGCATAGTGAACAAACTGTTGCAGCGCGTGCGGAACTTTGGCTCGAAGCATGAGCAGAAGCCACTTCATATAATTTAACATCGTAAATGTGGCTGAGTGCACTTATACAGTTAGCACCATACAGAAGGCTTTTGCGAATATCCAAAGCTGCTGTTGTATTGGAACCCTGGTCGGAGACAAAAACAAAACTATGCAACATGTCCGGCGAAATTTTCGTATCAGTCCCTCTCTTGTGCGTCTTCTCGTAATATTTACTTCCGTGAGCTTAACGGCCGGGAATTCGGCTATGAATAAAACGTTATTCAAACTAGACCAATCTGTGTTTATGTAATGTGCCGTAAGTGTCAATGCACGTTTTATACGAATCAGTCGGAATATCAACTATCGTAGTCAATTTTTTATTAATAACTTACGTACTCGTAACAACAAAATGTCTTATCCGGTTTTGGACTGCAAGAAGCCTCTTTTTTGATATGTTTACTTACAGCAGATATAATTGACATGACGTCTAAAACGCCGACTTCTCGATAATGTGCACCCATATAAATTTATTCTTGGCCTATTTCGTTTAAACCTTCATCAGACACCCCTCTCACTTCTAAAAGTTGTCATGTCCTTAGCACACGTTGCAACAAACTTCGCTGCTACGTTTTACTACTACCTACATTCCTAAAGGTGTCAGTGTGGGATTTTTTACAAATGAATTTCCTTAAATCAGTTGCTCTCGACTAGAAAAACAGTAACGTTGATTAGTTACATATCCACACACACTTTGTCGACCGACCGACAAATTTTAAGGCAGTCTACATGACGCACGTTCCGACCGACTACAC
The DNA here is from genome assembly GCF_023897955.1 of Schistocerca gregaria. Lineage (NCBI taxonomy): Eukaryota > Metazoa > Arthropoda > Insecta > Orthoptera > Acrididae > Schistocerca > Schistocerca gregaria. Next base: position 12,879,742 of record NC_064921.1, on the reverse strand, counting down.
TGAGTAACTTCAGCGCCGCACGGCTCCTAGCTCTGGTTGTGACGTTCTTTTCTGTGATATACCGCTTAGTATTCCACAGGAAAAGAATTCGGATTTGGCTTGGTTGTTTTCGAATTAACAAGACCAGAAAAAGCAATGACAAAGCCGTGGGTAATGGAATGGACCATGGAATGGATCAAGTGCTCCTACTCTGTATTACTTACGGAGCTGGGACCCGAAAATTTTTGGAATTATTTAAGAGTGGATGAATAATGTTCTTCGGAGCGCGTGAACGTCGTCAAACGATAGCTGCTCTTCGAAGCGCATGAACGTCGTCAAACGATAGCTACATCACGATTTCTGGCCACTGGAGGAAGTTACGAGCAACTCAGATTCACCGCAATTAATCCCGACTATTATTATCTAAAATGATCCTTGAAACCTGCAAAGTGACTCGTAATGACATGAGGAAATATTCGTGATAAAGCAAAAGCGAAACGAAAATGAAATTATATTCATGTAAACTTTATGAATTTATGTTCGTATGTAATATTCATAATACCCCTCGTAAGTTGGAGAAATTCATTACAAATTAGACATAGACTGAAAATGGCAACGGCGCATATTACGTAACAAATTCAGCAACATATTCATAAAACATGAAGCACTTAACAGTTGTTGGAACTTATGAAAAGCCCTTCACTTTCCTGTTCATAGCAGAAGGGAGTGACGATAGGTAGCATTTTTGTAACACTTCTAATGATCAACCAGGCGTATTTCATGAAGAAAAGTCCATCGACTGTCTGTAATTCGGTGTTTAGTTTTTATTTTCGATACCTGTCGGAAATGAAAATACAGTCTGTATATTTAAGGGTATCAGGCTTAATTTCCGAAGGGTATCGGTAATAAAACCAACAGACAGACGACTAACAGTTATTCACAACCGGGTCTATGTTTAATTTTTCCCTGTTTGCCACATGAAAATGCTACGGATTCGTTGCTTACCTCTGTATTGCTATTCTGCTCGCACGACATGTCCGACAGACATCTGAAGGCTCGAAAACTTTCGAAAACTCTGTCGTAAAAATTTCGTCTGCCTCGCACACTGTCACGTTAGCCACATTTGGACTTAATTGAACCTCGCGCGTGGTGACTGAAAAGGAACTGTTGTCAGGCGGTTTGCACGGCCGACTACACAATTTGTAGGTCGAATGGGGAGGAGGGGTGCGACTGTTTGCTGGTCTTACCTAACCAACCGACCGCAACGAAAATTCGGTCGGTCTTTCGATCAACAAGCAACGCTCGTACAATTAGTAGGTTGGTCGGGCAACAAGCTACGCACGCACAATTTATCGGTCGGTCGATAAACCGGAGCAGTTGTAGGGTCCTTTACTGACAATGACACTCTGACAATAATTGAATGAGAGAAAGAGATCGAAAAACAGTAGATTCCGATATCTCATAACAGGGTTCTGACTGCAGCGTTGAAGGATTTGAATACTGTACCTTGCCAGCTATGTAGTATACCGATGCAAACATTACGACAGCTCACTGGCCACACCACTGGAGAGTTACTGGCAATGCTTGAGACAAGCTCGGCTGGGTAGCTGAGCACGATTTCTCGCAGTTTCCTTGTAGCCTCAGAGCCGTTCCTCGGAACTACTACGAAATTAACGAGCGAGGTTATGCAATGGTTAGCACATTGGACTCGCATTCGGGAGATTAATAGTTTAAATCTGCGTGTGGCCATTCAGGTACAGGTTTTCCTACATTGTCTGCTGCAAATGCCGGGATGGTTCCTTTGAAAGGACACTGCCGACTTCCTACTCCATCTTTACATATTCCGAGCCTGTGCTCCGCCTCGTTGTCGACACGATGTTAAACTTGAACCTTCTACTCCTCCAGCTACGAAATAGAGTTAATATTTGCCCAGATCTGAGGGAATTAGATTAGGAAATGAGACGCCTTTTGGGGAGCAAAGAAACTGACGATGCTCGAAGTAGGGAGGATATGAAATGTAGACTGGCAATTGCAAGGAATGCGTTGCTGAAGAAGAGGAATTTGTTAACATCAAGTGTAGATTTAAGTGTCAGGAAGTCGTTTCTGAATTCTGAAAGTACTTGTATCGAGTGTAGCCATGTATGGAAGTGAAACAGGAAGAGAATAGAATCTTTCGAAATGTGGTGCTACAGAAGAATGCTGAAGATTAGGTGGGTAGATCACGTAACTAATGAGGAGGTACTGAATAGAATTGGGGAGAAGAGGAGTTTGTGGCACAACTTGACAAGAAGAAGGGACCGGTTGGTAGGACATATTCTGAGGCATCAAGGGATCCCAAATTTAGCATTGGAGGGCAGCGTGGAGGGTAAAAATCATAGAGGGTGACCAAGAGATGAATACACCAAGTAGATTCAAAAGGATGTAGGTTGCAGTAAGTACTGGGTGATTAAGTTCGCACAGGATAGAGTAGCTTGGAGAGCTGCATCAAAGAAGTCTCAGGACTGAAGACCACAACAACAACAACAACAACAACATGGTTATCACAATTTGCCCACGGAACGTGGAGTCACTAAAAAAATTTGCGCGATAGTTTGTGAACGATTCTCCGCTGTTCATCAGGAAGTAATTAAAATTTGTGCCAGAACGGAAACATTTATCCGGTTGTGTTGGCTATCATCAGAGACCAAGTAAAGTAAACAGAGGCTGCTCAGCCTCGGAAAGCAGGGAAGTCGCATTTGTCATTGGTTTAAGTATCAGCGAACTTTATTTGCGTAAATTAAGGCGTATATAACACCCCTCCACACGCACCATTTATCGGCTGACAGATGATGAATTCCGTTGCTCCATACACACGTCCCGACAGACTGAACTCAGCGATTATAGTGCGGACCTGCTGTCGTAATTTGTTTATTTTATGTTTAGTTCGTTGTGTTTGCCCTACGGGATCCCGCTTAGTTTTTCACAGAAGCAAAAACGGGGTTTGCTTTGCCTGTTTTACAGGCAACAAGGCAAAATAGCCGAGAGTTACCTGTGGGCAAAGAAGTGGCAATCGTAGAACGGGTGAATCGTGCATTTCGGAACTGCTGAACATCATAAAACTATTCTTAAGGGAAAATACTGCAGTCCTGACAGACGTTGTAAACTCCGAGGAGAGAGTGTTAGCTACGTATGTTACAATTTCACGCCAATGGCAGCTGGCGTAAGAATGAGTGCTCTTCTGCCGCCACAATTATAAACTAAAATTGTCCCTGAAATGTGCAACGTGATTTATAGTTGACTGAGAAAATGCATCGTGGTAAAGCAAAATAAATACAACAAAAGTCGTTCGTGAAAACATTATTAATTTATTTATGGACGTAGCACAACAGGGTGACCTGTAAATTCCAGAGACTCATATTCGAAGAAGAAAGACTATACATGGTGTCGGCGCACGTCATCTAATAAATACAACAGATGCGTAAGAAATGAAGCACTTAGCGACTGTTAGAATTGAAAAAAAGAACGTAGCAGATGGCATGGATATAGACTGGAATTTTTCAGTACTTACAAAAATGAAGCAAGTATATTTTATGAATTAACGTCCATGGAATGTCGATTCTTCGGTTTTTAGATTTCATTTCCATTAAGTATCGGAAATAAAACCTAAAAACAGAAATAAAGAAGGGCGACAGACTTAACCTCGTGTTGCACATAGAGAAACCATTATGTATTCGGTAAAAAATTAAACAGGTGCTTCATTTCTTGCATCGCCGCGAATACATCAGCAGTCTTTAAATTTCTTTAAATACTCTGTCCTTAAAGTTTCATCCTCCTCGGACGTCCACATGTACATTATAATTGCATTTAATTCCGTGTGCTGTGACAAAACATGAATTTTAGTCGGGCGGCTGGCACGATCGCGCTACACTCGACGCAATCTGTTGGGTCGACTATCAAGTGGTGCGACGCGCCCGACAGAGAAAGTTCGTCGGTCGGTCAAAACACCGACACGCAGCCAATTTGTCGCACGGTCGGTGGTTGAGGCGCCACGAGAGGCGCTGCTAGTGAGTCACGTGATCAGGCTGACGGCTGCGACAGACGAAAGGAAGAGCTGTAAATCATTCTTCCTGCTTTGGTGGTTGCTGAAGTTGTGAAGTGCTATTTCGAGTTGTTTGGAGGAGTTGGTGTTGTTGAAGTAGTGTTCGCTGTTGTTGGAGTTGTTGTATTTTTTGTTGTCGCTGGAGTTTTTATCGTTGTTGTTTTCGTTGTTGACAGTGGAGGTGTTTTTGTTGTCAGTGGTGGTGGTGTTTTTGTCGTTGTCGGTGGTGGTGGTGTTTTTGTCGTTGTCGGTGGCGGTGGTGTTTTTGTCGTTGTCGGTGGCGGTGGTGTTTTTGTCGTTGTCGGTGGCGGTGGTGTTTTTGTTGTTGTCGGTGGCGGTGGTGTTTTTGGTGGTGGTGTTTTTGGTGGTGGTGGTGGTGGTGGTGGTGGTGGTGGTGGTGGTGGTCGTCGTCGTCGTCGTGGTATTGGTGGTGTTGCTGCTGCTGCTGGTCTTGGAGCAAACAGTCACGGTAAGTGAACTCATTTATATTTCTGCACTGTTGATTTTTGGATTAGAGATTTGCTTTCTTTCATTGACTTCCACATTCTTAACCATTTCACTCAAAAAGTCTGTGGTGAAGGCTGTGAGAAGGAAAGTTTGCAAACCGAGCAAAACGTGGCATAGTGTTTTCAGCATTTTCGGGAAGACAGTGAACGGATATAAATTTCATTGTTTGCGATAAACAATCGCGAAAGCTAAATCGTATTTCCTTTTTGTAAATGTTTTTATTAAACTCACGTATATTGTCGGGCAGTATTACTCATTGAAAAGTAGAGGTGGATCAAACGCGGCGGTGGGAGAGGCAGGGGGAGTTGTGTCATAGGAGGCAGTATGCTCCGGGTAGTGGGGACGTGAAAGACGAAAACATTTTTCACAGCGCAAACGTGGAAATAAATTTAAACAGCTCTTACGAATTTCGCGTTCTTGCCAGTAATATAGGAGGAGGACTATGGTTCATTTCTGTTGCAGTGCCATAGCGCTCTGAACAATCTTTTCATTCATTCACTGTTTTTTCTAGCGGAAGTATGCAAAGGTGACGGAATAGATCTTCTGGAAGGAAGGAAGGAAGGAATGGAAATAGGAAGATTAGGTTTAAAGTTCCGCCGACATGGACATGATTAGAGGCGGAGCACAGGCTCGGACTGTGTCAAGGATGGGGAAAGAAATCAGCCGTGCCCTTTCAAAGGAATCGTCCCGGAAATTGCGTGGAGCAATTTAGGGAAACCACGGAAAACCTAAAACTGGATGGCAGAACGCGGGTTTGAACCGTTGTTCTCCTGACTGAGGGTTAGCGTGTAACAACTGAACCACTTCGCTCGTTAGTGTTACCATAAACATCGATTACATATCGTAACTCGTTTCGACAACTGTGAACATTGCTTGCATAACGCAACTTATTTGGACATGAGAGAGGAGCCGTAATATTATGCTGCTGTTAATTATCGCCCTCCTGTCCGCCCAAATAATAAGCTACACTGTCCGCCTCTGGTAGCTGAGTGGTCAGCGCGATGGCATGTCATGCCTAACGGCCCGCGTTCTACTACCGGGTGGGTCGGAGATTTTCTCCGCTCAGGGACTGGGTGGTGTTGTCTTATCATTTCTTCCTCTCCGACGCGCAAGTCGCCGAAGTGGCAAAAGACTTCCACCAGGCGAACCGTCTACCCGACCGGTGGTCCTAGCAGCACGGAATTTCCATTTACCGCCCTCTCAACTCGAATGATCCAATATAGCAACTGAATTTCGTTTTTGTAAATGTTTTATTAAAATAACTACCAGCATGATATCACTTACAAATGCTAGTATTTGAAAAATATGTTGGAACTATTCAGTATTAGCTTTCTGTATTTACGATAGTAATAATAGTAATAATCTCCTAGAAATATTTACGTAATTTAGATACGTTAGGAGCTTTTTATTTTCAACCCATCAAAAACGTTCATCTTACGCGTGAGCAGATGGTCAGTCAGCTTATAACACAACCGTCTGCTACCTCTGCACCATGATCTTAAAGCTGGAAGCAGGTTGTAAAATAAAACTCGTTCAAGAAAATAGTTATTAACTTTAATGGATAAACATAACTTATACTTTGTCACACGCGAGTGCAGTGAACTCGCGACACATGCATATGTTTACGATAAGATTGAATCTAACAGTTGGAGCAGCACAAACTATTTGCAAAATTGTAACTGCTGCAGAAATACACTCTTACTTTCAGAGCTTACACAAACTGGATGGTCTTCATAACGTTATTATTACTATTCACTGCAGAATCATTAATTGGATATAGGTGAAGTCTCTCTCAGTTAAATACTTCACTATTTAAATGAAAGTTAATTGGAATGCACTAACAGATTGCTCCTCACTATCATTTCAATTAAGAAATTATGGATTTCATAATTAATGGTCTTTCCGTTACTTGCTACCGACCATTAACACAATAGACAAATTGTGGATCCTGGTATACTACTCATATGCACTTCTAATAGACAAGAGAGACAAACACTTAGCAAACACGAGTATATAACGTTTCATACTGCAGTTTTCTACTCTCAATGTAGTAAGAGACGAAATTAACATGTATGTAAGATATGGACTCACCTGTGATATACATCAGGCAGTAATGAGATCATTTACGAAGCAAAACTTTATAAGCCTCCGTCTTAAGAACTTCTAATTTGAAGTTTGCAACAATTCATTAATAAGCTGTTTTACTAGGAAAATTACTTTCATCAAGCATAATTAACTTTCACTTTTTTTTACTATGTTCAAGAGGTATCAATTAGCAAAACACTGGGCTTTAATGTTGTTTCAGTAAGGACACCGGAAATCAGTTCAGTTCAAAAGGAGGGGAACTTGAGAGGTGTTTTGATAAGGAGAAAAATCAAGGCAGGTACATAAATTCAGTTGTTAATTACCTTATATTTGAGCACACTAACATCCATTTAGCTAATCCTTCACTGTATATCATTATAGTATTCCGTTACAGTGATTGCGCAATGTGGTGGCAACTGCATATTGGTAGGTGGATTCGCAGGCGGATTTGCTGGACTCCGGCCCTTCTTGGTGGCGATGATGAATACCAATTCCAGAATCGTCCTATCTATTTATCCATCCATCCGAGGCATTGGAAAGTAGCAGAAAAAGCCTCTCCCGGAACCATCACAATTTGCATCTTTTACATGGCAATGCACATTTTTGTAGCTCGTCCCCGACCGATGGCTCGCCCCCGACTGACACTTGTTCCACCTTTTCGACCTATGCCAACCACAATTTGCGCGCTACACAGTTCCGTTCCCGAGGGGAACCACTACACCTTTTATATACTAGAGAACTAAGAACGCTAAGTGAGGATCAGCAGTTTACATAATCAAATACATTATATAAAACAGAACATTTGCACATATTGACATTTCTGCCGAAAATTATCCACACAGAAATTACAATTATATACAGTAAGTTTTGTTCCCTCCAAATGGGACAAAGAATTTAAATGACAGATACATAACATTGCACAGAATCAAATCATGACATCGAACTTATTACAAAAAAGAGTATAGAATTTTGTGTTCTTGATTCAAACAAACACGTTTCCATAAGCTCAGCAATGTAACATTAAATGAAGCGAAAGCAAAATAAATCATTGGAGTATTAGAGCTATGGTGTTAAAAGCTTAAGAACGTCTTTACTACAACGTAGTTGCAGCATTGTCGTCCGTGATGGGAAATATTATGGCTTAAACAGTGACTAAATATTTCGGATTTTTTTAAGCCTCTCAAGCGTCAGTGAGAATTCTGTAATGCCTCAACCGTTACCGCTCCTCCCTTTCACGGACGCCTACCATATTGCGCGGTACGGTGGGTGTAAGCGGTACCTTTCACAACGTACCACTGTGGCTTAGGGAAAGTCGAGAGGAACAATTCGATGTACTTCCTATGCACCAAGCACGGGAACTGCCTCATTGTCGGTAAATGTTACGTATTTCAACCTGTTAAATTTTTCAGTATGGAGCAGATATAAACAATGAGCTTCACTGCCTGTCAATTTGTTACCACAAACTCTATTTGCTTTTGGAACTTCCTGGTAGATTAAAATTGTGTGCCGGACCGAGACTCGAACTCGGGACCTTAGCCTTTCGCGGGCAAGTGCTCTACCAACTGAGCTACCCAAGCACGACTCTCGCCCTGTCCTCACAGCTGTACTTCTGTCAGTACCTCGTCTCCTACCTTCCGAACTTTATAGAAGCTTTCCTGCGAATCTTGCAGAACTAGCACTCCTGAAAGAAAGGATATTGCTGAGACATGGCTTAGCCAAAGCCTGGGGGATGTTGCCTTTCACATTCGTTGATTTCGCCAGCTATCAATCAAATTGTGACGTTACAACGTAACATAATAATGCTCCGGTTGTGCGACGGATCAGTCTGTTACCACACACAACCAAAATTCGTGGGTTGGGGGATAGCGTGGTGGCAAAACCACGCTTTAACTTCAGATTAGCCTACGTGAAACACCTAAGCTATAGGGTCTGCGTTTCATTCGATATTTTTCAATATCCTCTCGCTCTTTTCGCTAAAATAAAAACAAAAAGAAAATAGAATATTTTTTTGTAGCATATATAATGATGTGTAATTTTTTAATGGTATGCATTTTTGCTAGTCGTCTGTCCTCGAGTTGTTACAGAAAGGCGTAAAAAAAGAAATGATCTCCAACTACACGCCCCTCCACCCTCCCTCCCTGTCAAAATGTTTAGTACGTTGCTCATGACACTCCCTTCTGCCACTGTGTAAAACCTGAGATACATGAATTATTTCCATATTCTGCCGATTTCATCGGCTATATCATTATTATTCTTCATTGAACCACTCTCATTAAATTTACAAAGGTTTATAGAATTTGTTGGTGGTGTTCTGCAATGCAATTGTTCAGTAATAATTCAGTAAGGCGATTAACAAAACAGTAGTTGTTCAAGGAGTGTTATTTGATACACAAAGGGTATTTTAGTCTCCTGTCCGGTCAATACTTCTCTATTCTTTCGGCTATTTTTTTTATTCTTATGGGATGAATCATGTTGTAGTTGTTCTCCTGATCGTCTGTAGGCTGATTTTCCTGTCTCCTAGTATTTTTTTTTCATTTTATAATTGTATCTTCCTTATCTTCCTTAATTTCTGTGAGCTATTTAAAATTACTCTTACTATTCCACAACTTTCCTATTACTTTTGTACTAATTCTGCTCTCTGGTGTTCTCGCGAGATGTCCAGACGATGATATGCAGTTTTTCCTCATTGTGCTCGTTATTTGTTTTATTTTTTGTGTAGGGTTTCATTTGAAGCTTTTCTTCAGTTACTCTATTTTGCTATTTTCTGTTCTCATTTAGATTGACTGTTACGGTTTCATCTAAATACATTTATCAAAATTTTTGCCTGAAAGTTGCGTATTGGACCCCCATCCATTTTTTTTCAATGTGGCACAGATGCAGACATTAGTCTTCACTACATGTCAATTTGTGCCCACATCCATATTTTCTACTTTCACATTACTTGGCTATGCCATCTCAACCAGATTTCCACCATAGACTAGCGGCTGTGCTACAAATCCTTGTCACCATGGCTACGATTTCAGGGGGAGGGGAGGTACCCAATAAGTAACTTTAACCCAGTTTTGATTCCCTGTTATATTGTAATACTATTTGCGGGTCGGATAAGTCAGTCTAATCTTGTGATTCTTCAGTTTCCCCCGGCATTTACCCACTTAAGGACTTAGTAATCCTGTCAGGTATTTGGCTAGCTAATATGTAGGCGCACTAAAGTTGCTGCCAAGGGGGACCGTTACGCTGAGTTGTCAGCAACATTAGGGCACCTGCACATTAGGTGGCCAAATGAAGCCGTTATGTGGGTGAATGCCCTCATCACGTTCGTAATTCTGTGATTTAGTAAAAAGTATCGACAGCTTGAAGCTGAAAGACCCAGATATCTTGGTGAGTTTCGACGTTGTTTCATTATGTGCTAGTGTTCCTCTTCGAGAATCAGTTTAGTTTACTGCACAGAAATTTGACGAGAAGGCGACCGACCTTTTCAAGCACGTACCGACCTCCACGTATTTTCTCTTTAATGGAGAATACTATGGACAACCAAGAGGAGTCGTAATGGGGAGCCACTCCCACCTGTGATCGCGAATTCCTATATGGAGTACTTCCAGGAGGAAGCTTTGGCGTCATCCAAATGGAAACTTACTTGCTTTCTACGTTATGTGTATGACACGTTCGTGATCTGGCCCCATGAAAGAGACAAGCTCCTAGACTTCCTTATACACCTGAACGCCGTACATCCTAGCATCAAATTCACTACAAAGACCGAAGTAGAATAAAGATTACCATTCGTGGATGTAATGGTCAAAAGAAGAGCGGATGGCACCCTGGACCGAAGGGTATACAGGAAGAAAACGCACACTGACCTGTATTTGAAAGTGGATAGCTGCCACCACCCAGCGCAGAGGAATAGGGTGTTAAAAACACTGGTGTACAGGGCGCGTACTATCTTTGTTACAGCCCTTCAGGGGCCTCACGGTCCTTTTGCAGGTACACGTGTGGCGCGCACAGGGTCCCGAGCTGTTGCTGTTTCCTTTTCTATCCTTTGGAGGATGCAGTACCGTCCCTGTTCCTCTCCCTCCCTATCCTTTGTCCTTTGTCCCTGCCCCCTCTTTTCCCTCTTAGTGGACTTCGTTATGTCGACTTGGCTATCCTCCTAGCTTTGTTTTGGTCTGTGCTATTGTTTAATGTTTCGATGTCCTTTCTGGCGTTTCTGGTCCCCTTGAGGATTGACCTCCATTTAAAAAATTTCCCGTACATTGTGAGCGATTTGGGGATGAACTCCCTACTTAGCTTCCATGGTACAGGTTCCTCTCCCCCCACCTCTTTCCCTTTGCCCCCTGGCTCCCCTCCTATCAGGTCACCAGCACAGTAGCCAGTCCGTGTGGTGGGGCTGTAAAGTACCCATTTGGCTGAGGCCCCTGAAACTCCCAGGATCACACTACTACTACCTGAGCTGTAAGCGCCTCGTGTATGCCCAGGAGTCAATGCTCATCGTTTTGGGGCACCAGAGCTCCCAGTAATGGCTGCCGTGCTAGACAGCTTTTGCTGTTTCTGGGTGGCGCCCATGGGGTGAGACACTAATTAGAGTGGATGCTACTAGGACGGACACCTTCTGTATGGAGCGACGAAAGCTTCACTATGCTGACCATTCTGTGGCCATCTCTAAGAGTGGTAGCAGACGTGGCACTTCTCCTTATCCTTGGGCCTTCCCCTCCGTGACCACACTCTGGGAAGAGGGCCAAGCTCGCCAGCTTGGGTTGAATATTTTCCCTCAGTACCTGGTTTGTACCAGGACGGATGGCGGTAGTTGTGACACGACCAAGCCTTTGTTTTTCGTACAGACAATTGGAAATAAGTATGGCGAAGTTGAACCGATGAGTGAAGTGCAGTCCAGTGGTTTGCTCAACACATCTTCAGCTGGCCAATCTGACGCTCTGCGTGTTTGTGACTGTCTCGGTGACGTCCCAGTCCCCATCACACCCCACCAAACTTTGAACTCAGTACAGGGCATTATTTTTCACTGAGGTCTTCTTCTGCAAACTGATAGGAGCTCCATACCAACCTCGAGAGGCGAGGGACTCCCTCCAAACAATTGCCTTGCTAAGGGCGCCTTTATCCTGGCCTTCGAGAGGGATTTACTCCCAGACGTGGTCAAGGTAATGGTGTATTGGTGTCATGTAAAACCTTACATTCCACCACAGATGTTTTAAATGCTTAAGGTTTGGTCACATGTATTCCCGCTGCACCACTGACCCCTCTCTGCAGTGACTGTGGGTGCCCCCTCCATGAGAGTAGTGGCTGTGCTCCCCCACCAATGTGTGTAAATTGTAATGGACAGCATGCTTCGAGTTCGTGAAACAAAGGAGGATTCAAAAGTACAAAACTTTACATGGGCTCATCTACACAAGTTTACATGGCTCACCTACACTTAGGCTCGTCAGAAATATGACTGGCTCCACCCCTTGTCTATGACCTCGACTTTTGCTTCAATTGCGTCCATTCCCCCTCGTACCCCCTCCTCACCCCAGCCCCACCCTATTCACCACATGCCTTAGTCCTCCTCCTCCTCCTCCTCCCCCCACTCCCCCCACTCCCCCTCCCCCCCTCCCTCTCAGTATCCATACCCACCCCTTTGGGTGCTGCTCCCCCTCCCCCATTGGAGAAGTGCTCCCATCTTTTGCCAGCTGCCGGTACTGGAGCTCCCTCTCGGGACTCCTGTTCCCGGCACCCCTGTGAAAGGTGATATACTGCTCCACATGAGCAGTGTGATCCTCAGCTGGTGGGCGCCAAGATTGGCAAGTGTAGTTCTGTGCCTGCCCTTGCTGAAGTCTGCCCTTCTCTTCCTTCCCAAGAGAAAAGCAGAAACGCAGGAACAAAGGCAAGGCCCCTGTGGTACCCCCCTGAGGTGCAGCCTTCCACTCCTATAGTCAATGAACCAGCAGAGTCTGACCCCACCTATATGGATATTACCCCATCCTTATTGGGAAAGGTTAGCGACTCGGTGGCGTGACCGTCTCTGGTACGTTCGATTCCACTTTTGACTCTCGCTTGAGAATCCTCCAGTGGAATTGTAATGGATATTTGCGTCACCTCCCAGAATTGCTGCATCTTCTTTCTTTCTACTCTGCCACTTGTATTGCGCTCCAGCAGACCCATTTTGTCAATTTTTACTCAGCCACCCTTTGTGGGTTCCATGCTTTCTGTCGGAACTGAATTGGCCCATTGCAGGCTTCTGGTGGTGTGTGCACCTTGGTCCGCAAGGACATTGTTAGTAAATGGGTTATCCTCCATATCACTGTGGAAGCCATTGCTGTCAGGGTCCATCTGGCCACTCCAACCACAATCTGTAAACTCTACTTCCCACCTGACAGGTCGCCCACATCCAGTGCCCTCAGCACCCTTTTTAAATAAATCCCTTCTCCCTTCCTGTTATTAGGGGACTTTAACCCAAAGAGGGTTGTGTTCAGGACAATTGAAGCTGTTCTGCTTACTAAACATAGACGCTCCCACACACTTTAGTGTGGCACATGGCACTTTCTCAACCATTGACCTCTCCATCTGCAGTCCCAGCCTTCTTCCCTCCATTCAGTGGGGCGTCCATGATGACTTATTTGACAGCGATTATTACCCGATTGTTTTGACGTTCCTTCAGTGTCTCTCACTCTGACACCCTCCCAGGTGGGCCGTATCTAAGGCTGATTGGGGCCTTCTCCTATGCCCCCCCCCCCAATATTGCCAAACGACAGTGTTGATGAATCTACTCAGACTTAGGCTGCAGATTCCTCGACTTGCGCCATAGGGTGGTGGTGTTTCAGCTTCCGCTGGATAGGTCAGGAGTCCACTACATGCAGCAAGCGGGTAGCAGGGGTTGTGTGGCGTGGACTGGGCGGTTTTTTTAGGTTAGATGGCCTCGGACAACTACAGAAAGGGCAGCAGCCTCAAAGGGTGTGGGGAAAAGTCAGGACATGCGGGGGTCAAACAGCAATCGGTATTGTAATTGTAAACTGTCGAAGCTGCGTTGGTAAAGTACAGGAACTCCAAGCGCTGATAGAAAGCACCGAAGCTGAAATCGTTATAGGTACAGAAAGCTGGCTGAAGCCAGAGATAAAATCTGCCGAAATTTTTACAAAGGCACAGACGGTTTTTAGAAAGGATAGATTGTATGCAACCGGTGGTGGCGTGTTTGTCGCTGTTAGTAGTCGTTTATCCTGTAGTGAAGTAGAAGTGAACAGTTCCTGTGAATTATTATGGGTGGAGGTTACGCTCAACAAACGAACTAGGTTAATAATTGGTTCCTTTTACCGACCTCCCGAGTCAGCAGATTTAGTGGCAGAACAACTGAAAGAAAATTTGGAATACATTTAACATAAATTTTCTCAGCATGTTATAGTATTAGGAGGAGATTTCAATTTACCTGATATAGACTGGGACACTCAGAAGTCTAGGCAGGTGGTAGGAACAGAGCATCGAGTGACATACTGAGTGCACTGTCCGAAAATTACTTCTAGCAATTAAACAGAGAATCGACTCGTGGAGATAACATCTTGGACCTACTGATAACAAACAGACCTGAAATTTTCGAGTCTGTATGTGCAGAACAGGGAATCAGTGATCATAAGGCCGTTGCAGAATCCCTGAATATGGAAATTAATAGGAATATAAAAAAGGGAGCAATCTTTATCTGTTTAGAAAGAGTAATAGAAGGCACATTTCAAACTACCTAACAGATCAAAACGACAATTTCTGTTCCGGCACAGACAATGTTGAGAGTTTATGGAAAGAGTTCAAGGCAATCGTAAAATGCGTTTTAGACAGGTACGTGCCGAGTAAAACTGTGAGGGACGGGAAAAATCCACCGTGGTTCAACAACAAAATGAGGGAACTACTGCGAAAGCAAAGAGAGCTTTACTCCAAGTGTAAACGCAGCCAAAACCTCTCGGACAAACAGATGCTAAACGATGTCAAAGTTAGCGTAAGGAGGGCTACGCGTGAAGCGTTCAGTGAATTAGAAAGTAAAATTCTATGTACCGACTTGACAGAAAATCCTAGGCAGTTCTGGTCTTACAGGGCGTTTCAAAAATGACAGGTATATTTGAAACGGCAATAAAAACTAAACGAGCAGCGATAGAAATACACAGTTTGTTGCAATATGCTTGGGACAACAGTACATTTTCAGGCAGACAAACTTTCGAAATTACAGTAGTTACAATTTTCAACAACAGATGGCGCTGCAAGTGATATGAAAGATATAGAAGACAATGCAGTCTGTCGGTGCGCCATTCTGTACGTCGTCTTTCTGCTGTAAGCGTGCGCTGTTCACAATGTGCAAGTGTGCTGTGGACAACATGGTTTATTCCTTAGAACAGATGATTTTTCTGGTGTTGGAATTCCACCGCCTAGAACACAGTGTTGTTGCAACAAGACGAAGTTTTCAATGGAGGTTTAATGTAACTAAAGGACCGAAAAGCCATACAATAAAGGATCTGTTGGAAAAATTTCAACGGACTGGGAACGTGACGGATGAACGTGCTGGAAAGGTAGGGCGACCGCGTATGGCAACCACAGAGGGCAACGCGCAGCTAGTGCAGCAAGTGATCCAAAAGCGGCCTCGGGTTACCGTTCGCCGTGTTGCAGCTGCGGTCCAAATGACGTCAACGTCCACGTATCGTCTCATACGCCAGAGTTTACACATCTATCCATACAAAATTCAAACGCGGCAACCCCTAAGTGCCACTACCATTGCTGCACGGGAGACATTCACGAACGATATAGCTCACAGGATTGATGACAGCGATATGCATGTGGGCAGCATTTGGTTTACTGACGAAGCTTATTTTTACCTGGACAGCTTCGTCAATAAACAGAACTAGCGCATACGGGGAACCGAAAAGCCCCATGTTGTAGTCCCATCATCCATGCATCCTCAAAAAGTACTGGTCTGGGCCGCAATTTCTTCCAAAGGAATCATTGGCCCATTTTTCAGATCCTAAACAATTACTACATCATGCTATCTGGACATTCTTCGTGAATTTGTGGCGGTTTAAACTGCCTTAGACGACACTGCGAACACCTCGTGGTTTATGCAAGATGGTGCCCGGCCACATTGCACGGCCGACACTATTTAATTTCCTGGATGAATATTTCGATGATCGTGTGATTGCTTTAGGCTATCCGAAACATGCAGGAAGTGGCGTGGATTGGCCTCGCTATTCGCCAGACGTGAACCCCTGTGACTTCTTTCTGTGGGGACACTTGAAAGACCAGGTGTACCGCCAGAATCCAGAAACAATTGAACAGCTGAAGCAGTACATCTCATCTGCATGTGAAGCCATTCTGCCAGACACGTTGTCAAAGGTTTCGGGTTATTTCATTTAGAGACTACGCCATATTATTGCTACGCATGGCGGATATGTGGAAAACATCGTACTATAGAGTTTCCCGGATCACAGCGCCATCTGTTGTTGACAGTTGTGACTACTGTAATTTCGAAAGTTTGTCTGCCTGAAAATGTACTGTTGTCCCAAGCATATTGCAACAAACGGTGTATTTCTATCGCTGTGTGTTTAGTTTGTATTGCCGTTTCAAATATACCGGTAATTTTTGAAACACCCTGTATGTTAAAACAGTAATTGGCTCGAAAGAGCATGTCCAGACTCTCCTGGATAATGACGGCATTGAAACAGAGGATGACACGCGTAAAGCTGAAATACTAAACACCTTTTTCCAAAACTGTTTCACAGAGGAAGACCACACTGCAGTTCCTTCTCTAAATCCTCGAACAAACGAAAAAATGGCTGACATCGAAATAAGTGTCCAAAGAATAGAAAAAGCAACTGGAATCAATCAACAGCGGAAAGTCCACTGGACCTGACGGGAGACCAGTTCTATTGTACACAGAGTACGCGAAAGAACTTGCCCCCTTCTAACAGCCATGTTCCCTAAGTCTCTAGAGGAACGGAAGGTTCCAAATCATTGGAAAAGAGCACAGGTAGTCCCAGTCTTCAAGAAGGGTCGTCGAGCAGGTGCGCAAAGCTATAGACCTATATCTCTGACGTCGATCTGTTGTATAATTTTAGAATATGTTTTTTGCTCGAGTATCATGTCGTTTTTGGAAACCCAGAATCTACCCTGTAGGAATCAACATGGATTCCGGAAACAGCGATCGTGAGAGACCCAACTCGCTTTATTTGTTCATAAGACCCAGAAAATATTAAATACAGGCTCCCAGGTAGATGCTATTTTCCTTGACTTCCGGAAGGCGTTCGATACAGTTCCGCACTGTCGCCTGATAAACAAAGTAAGAGCCTACGGAACATCAGACCAGCTGTGTGGTTGGATTGAAGAGTTTTTAAGCAAATAGAAATCAGCATCTTATCAATGAAGAGACGTAAGCAGACGTTAAAGTAATCTCTGGTGCGCCACAGGGGAGTGTTATGGGACCATTGCTTTTCACAATATATATAAATTACCTAATAGATAGTGTCGGAAGTTCCATGATGATGATGATGATGATGATGATGTAGTATATAGAGAAGTTGCAACATTAGAAAATTGTAGTGAAATGCAGGAAGATCTGCAGCGGCTAGGCACTTGGTGCAGGGAGTGGCAACAGAACCTTAACATGGACAAATGTAATGTATTGTGAACTCAAGTGGCAGATTCTGCAAGAGAGGCGCTTTGCATCTCGGCGTAGCTTGCTCGTCAGGTTTCGAGAGGGTGGGTTTCTGGATGAGGTATCGAATATATTGCTTCCTCCTACTTACACCTCCCGAGGGAATCACGAATCTAAAATTAGAGATCCGAGCGCGCGCGGAGGCTTTCAGACAGTCTTTCTTCCCGCGAACCATACTCGACTGGAACAGAGAAGGGAGGTAATGACAATGACACGTAAAGTGCCCTCCACCACACACCGTTGGGTGGCTTGCGGAGTATAAATGTAGATGTATAGACTTCGACTGCCTTCATCCTTTCAGGAGCTGTTTCAGCAATCCCTTCTTCAGGTTCAAGTTCCCCCCCTCTGCCGGAAGCTGGACCCTTGTTCGACTGTGGACTCCTGAAATTGCTTCAGCCATAAAAGACCGCCACCGTGCTCTTCGACACTTCAAGCGGCACCCTTCTACTGCTCTACTTCCGGTCTTTAAAAGACTCTGCACCTGGGCCCACTACCTAATCAAATTTCAGAAACGGATTTGCTGGGAGCAATATGTAGCTGCTATAGGACCCCACATACCCTCTTCACAAGTCTGGCCGAAACCGGTGAATTTTTTGCCACTGTCTCCCACTGGAGTTATAAGAATTTCCATGCATGATGTTGCCCTTACCAATCCGGATTTCGTGGCAGGAAATTTCGCTCTACACTTTTCTGAAGCTTCGGCATTGGTTCAGTATCCGTCCACATTCCTTCTCCTGAAGAGCGTTCAGAACTACTACCTTTGTCTTTTGTTCCTTGCTGGTCAGAACCATATAATGCCCCATTCAGCGAATGGGAATTTGTCCTGACATGAGTCCTGGACTGGATGCTCAAACACTTATTGGTAGTTGGCCATCATCGTATACTAACCCTCTTCAACCGTCTGTGGAGTGTGGGGGTATTTCCTACCCAATGGCAGGAACGCATTGTTGTTCCGGTGTTGAAGCCAGGGAAGCCGTCTCTTCAGTTGAATACCTACCGTCCAATTAGCCTTAATAACACCCTCTGGAAGTTCCTTCAATGCATGGTGAGTTGGCAGCTTGAATCCTGTGACCTTTTGTCATCGACTCAGTGGTTTTTGCTGTGGTCGCTCTATGGTTGATAACTTGGTACACCTGAAGTCTGCTGTCTGGTCAGCTTTTGCCCACCAGCAATCTTTGATCTGCATGAAGTCTGGCACCACCTGGCGCACCACATACTCACCACCCTTCACAAATGGGTCCTTCGTGGCACTTTGCAAGTTTTCATCCATAACTTCGTTGTTTGTCACTCTTTTCAGTTCAAAGTTGGCTCCTTCTACAGCTCTTTCCATGTGTAAGTTTCACAGGGTTCTGTGCTGAGCGTCCCTCTCTTTCTCATAGCCATTAATCGTCTGGTGGTAGCTGTTGGTCCCACTTTTCGTATGTTGACGATATTTGTATCTACCTCACCTCCTCCATAATGGGCGCTGCAGAAGGCCATCTACAGGGGGCAATCTGTCGGGCACACTCATATGCTCTCTCTCATGGCTTTCAGTTTCCGGTGGCCGAGACTTGTCATGCATTTATGCCGTCGCTGTACAGTCCATCCCCATCCAGAACTGCTCCTCGATGGCCAGCCCCTCGAGGTGGTGGACACCCATCGCTTCTTGGGTCTGGTCTTCAATGCCCAGTTGACATGGCTCCCTCATGTTCGGGAGCTGAAGATGATGCGCAGTTCCCTTCTCACTTTTGTTGGAGTCTGTGCAATACCACCTGGGGTGCAGACTGCTGTGTTCTCCTGCGATTGTATCAAGCGTTGGTCCAGTCTCGTTCAGACTATGGTAGTCCTGTCAATGGTTCTGCGTCGCCTTCGACACTATAGAGACTAGACCACATCCACCACTATGGGGTCTGACTTGCACTTGTTGTCTTCCGGACTAGCCCCGTACTTAGCCTTCTTGCAGAGATAGGGATTCCACCACTGCACTAGCAACAGCTGATATATTATTTGCTCTGCATTTGTTGCAACCCAGACATGGAGATCACACTGCCGCAGCAGCGGCCACGATGTGGGCTTACCATGGCTGTCTGCATTCAGTCGCTCTTTTATGAGCTCCAGCAATTGCCTTTACCACCTCTCTTCTCTGCTCACGCATGTACCCCTCTCGTCCGTAACTATGTCTTCATCTCTCAATCGATTCTGTCCCTCAGATGGCTATTCGACACCAGTTCTCCTGTCTCCTCAGTTATTTTCAGGGTTCAGAAGTGATATATACTGATGGCTCCATGGTTGATAGTTGCACTAGTTTTGCTTACAGCCATGCGCGATACAGGGAACTTCGTTCCCTACCAGATAACTGTAGTGGTTTTACTGAAGAATTGGTTGCCATCTTGCGTGCACTGGACCATATCCGCTCCTACTCAGAACTATCCTTCACTATCTATAATGACTCAATGAGCAGTTTGCCCGCTATCAGCCGATTTTTCCCTCGCCACCCATTGGTCATCGCTATCCAGGACTCCCTTTCTCTCCTTGCTGAATGTGGATACTCAGTGGTTTTCATTTGGACCCAGACCATGTTGGGGTCCAGACAGTGAACTTGCCAATTGACTGGCTAAATTAGCTACTACCAGACCATCTCTTGCTATTGGTATTCCGGAAATAGACCTTTGCTCAGCATTATGTCGTTAGGTTTTGGGCCTTTGGGATGCAGAATGGATCGCTCTTCCTTAGCCAAACAAGCTCAGAGCAATAAAGGATTCTACAACTCTGTGGCGGTCCTCCTCCTGGGCATCTCATAAGGCCTCTGTTGTCCTTGCTGGCTTTGCATCAGCTATACTTCACTAACTCACGGTTATCTCCTCTGTCGTAAGGACCCCCTCTCTGTCGTTGAGGTTGACGGTGCCTAACATCTTGTTGGACTGCCCCAATGTAGCCACCCTGCGATGGACTTTTAGCGTTCTTGACACGCTATCCCTGGTGTTGCTGACCATGCCTCAGCGGCGGATCTTGTTTGTTTTATCTGTGGCAGGGTTTTTTATCAATTTATTTATGGGAGGGACCTTCCACCCTATCGGTGAGTGGGGGTGGGGATGACAGGCCCTCTTGCTCCCTCCTTCGTCCCAAGTGGATTGGCTTAAAGTTGGCTTGCTGTTTCACCCCAGCCCTATGCCTTCCCACTCCTTTTGTTACAGGTTCTGTTACTTCTTGAGCATGTCTCTTGTCTCCTGTGCTTCTTCATTCCCGCCCCTGTCATTAGTCACTTTCTTTCCCTCAGATCTTCTTCCATCCTTTTCCATCCTTTTCCATCCTTTTCCATCCTTTTCCATCTGTCCCTTTCTTCTAATTTTATGGGCATTGTAGTTGCCTCTCCTAACGTGGGATTTTATCGGTTTTAGGTCTAAGGTCGAGGGATCAGTGGCCTCATAGTTTGGTTGGTTGGGTGTAGAAGGGACCAATCTCTGACGCAGAGTGTCTTCCCCAAGAGCTGGAACGCCTCAAAACTGTATTCCGAAAAACGGGTACTCGGAATGGCAGATCAGACGCGCTCTCTACCTCACGTCTACAGTACAGTGTGCAGAGATGAAAGAAGTCATGGAGAAATACATAGCCACTGCCTATATACCGTATACTGGCACACTATTGGGGAAAGTAGGACGAATACTGAGGAAACACAGAGTAGGTACTGTCTTTTGCCCACCAAATAAAAGCATTATGTGGAAGTGTCAAAGGCGATCTCGGTTTGCATCTATTCGATTCCATGTCAATGTTGGAGGACATACATTGGTCACACAGTGCACACCATTCAAGATTGTGGCCGAGAACATCAGAGGCACACTCGACTTGGGTACCCCAACAAGTCAGCGGTCGTAGAGCACTGTCTGTGCGAAAATCACGAAATGGACTACCTATATACCTGGGGCCTGGCACAGACATCCAAATACTGGGATAGTGTCGTTAGAGAGGCTATCGAAATTCGTACCAGGGATGGAATCAAACGAGATTGCGGCTAAAACCTCAGGGCGTGGGAATCAGCATTGAGTCTAATTAAAAAGACTCACAGCAAAGGCAACATATGGGTGACTAGGGCGGACGAGGCAATTACACCAAAGTCACAACAGACGCCATCGCCAGCATCTCACCGACAGGCAACTCGTGGGTGTGGACCGCCAGCAGAACGCCTCACGAAGGGTGGGGATTTAAGATGACCGCCAGCCCTCAGGTGCTCAGTTCATCAGCGCACCTGACGATGGCAACATGTCTGATCACCGAAATATTGCGCCCATTGGACACTATGGACCATCAGCACACCTGTGATCTGTTAGAGCAGCATAATCCCTTTTTTTCAAATGGTGTTCTAAGGCTAATTTTCTGTGTTTCTTGTAGCGATTTAACTTGTATGCTTTCTTGCATATTGTTAGCAAGGTGAGCTAGAGCATTAGCAAATCCCAAGCAGTGTAACTTACTTTGTTGCACATCAAATTCTTATTTTCTTTTATCTTCGTACCATTGACCCTTAACATAACCCCCTGCAGATCCGGATGTTAGAATAGGCCCGAGGTATCCATTCCTGTTGTATGAGGAGACTGAACGTTTTGGCCTTTGTGACAGGCAACTGCGGAGTTTGACCTCCATTCTTTAAAATTTTCTAGAAGATCTAGCCAATTGGGGAATGGCGCCTTGCAAGGTGCATTGTGTCCATCGTGCAGTGAGATCTTTTTCTTGTCATCAAATTGCAGTCCTCCTCATTCCCCATCTCTTGGGCGAGGTCACCTTCCTTGGTTCGTTTTCCACCATGCACTATGCAGTGTCGATTTCTGTGTCGATAATGACCATGGACTTCTTTGCACCTGATACACACCGCTGTCGCCAGTCCATTGTGATGGGGCCGCCATGTACCCTGTTGGTTGTAGCCCCCTGACCACACACAGGGATCGCTGTACTGACGACTGCATCGTTAACGCCCCATGTGTGCCAAGTGGTATATGCCCACCCCTCTGGGGCATCAGGACTCCCAGTAATGGCCATCCGGCCAGGTGGCCTTCCACCATGGACTTCTTTGTACCTGATTTCCAGTAAGGTAGCCAGTCCATTGTGGTGGGACCGGCATGTACCCTTCTGGTTGTAGTCCCCTGACTACACCGTCGGCGAGCTTTACAGCGGCAATGCCGCGCCCATCCGTGGAGCACCTCATAGCCTTTAAATGGCGCCATGCCAGTGTCTGCTACCTTATCAAACAATGGAAGGAGGAGTGTTAGGAGAGATACATCTCCACCATTGGGGGCGACACGTCTTCTGCCCAAGTCTGGGCAAAGATCAAACGTCTTTTTGGGAACCAGGCCCCAACAGCTGTACCCCATGATACCATAAATTACCGACGCATATGCGATTACTTAGGACTTCGCTCTATCCTCTGCGTCGGAGAATTAACCCCCAGCCTTTCGCATACTCAGAGGCTGGAAGGGAACGTCTTCTCATTCACTACATGCTGCAGTGAATCCTGTAACGTCTCATTTACAGTGTGGGAGCTCCTCAGTGTCCTTGCACGTTGCCCTGACACAGCTTCTGGGCATGATCGCATCCACTGCCAGATGATTAACCATCTTCATCTGACTACAAGCGACATCTTCTCATCATCTTCAACCAGATCTACATCTACATCTACATCTACATGACTACTCTGCAATTCACATTTAAGTGCTTGGCAGAGGGTTCCTCGAACCACAATCATACTATCTCTCTACTATTCCACTCCCGAACAGCGAGCGGGAAAAACGAACATCTAAACCTTTCTGTTCGAGCTCTGATTTCTCTTATTATTTTGATGATCATTCCTACCTATGTAGGTTGGGCTCAACAAAATATTTTCGCATTCGGAAGAGAAAGTTGGTGACTCAAATTTCGTAAAAAGGTCTCGCCGCGACGAAAAACGTCTATGCTGTAATGACTTCCATCCTTACTCGTGTATCATATCTGCCACTCTCTCTCCCCTATAACGCGATAATACCAAACGAGCTGCCCTTTTTTGCACCCTTTCGATGTCCTCCGTCAATCCCACCTGGTAAGGATCCCACACCGCGCAGCAATATTCTAACAGAGGACGAACGAGTGTAGTGTAAGCTGTCTCTTTAGTGGACTTGTTGCATCTTCTAAGTGTCCTGCCAATGAAACGCAACTTTTGGCTCGCCTTCCCAACAATATTATCTATGTGGTCCTACCAACTGAAGTTGTTCGTAATTTTAACACCCAGGT
The DNA here is from genome assembly GCF_023897955.1 of Schistocerca gregaria. Classification (NCBI taxonomy): domain Eukaryota; kingdom Metazoa; phylum Arthropoda; class Insecta; order Orthoptera; family Acrididae; genus Schistocerca; species Schistocerca gregaria. The sequence continues at coordinate 12,856,199 of NC_064921.1, read as the reverse complement.
ACTTAGTTGAATTGACAGCCTTGAGAATTGTACTATTTATCGAGTAATCGAATTCCAACGGATTTCTTTTGGAACTCATGTGGATCATCTCATACTTTTCGTTATTTAGCGTCAACTGCCACCTGACACACCATACAGCAATCTTTTCTAAATCGCTTTGCAGCTGATACTGGTCTTCGGATGACCTTACTAGACGGTAAATTACAGCATCATCTGCGAACAGTCTAAGAGAACTGCTCAGATTGTCACCCAGGTCATTTATATAGATCAGGAACAGTAGAGGTCCCAGGACGCTTCCCTGGGGAACACCTGATACCACTTCAGTTTTACTCGATGCTATGGCGTCTTTACATCGCCATGCCCGGAGAGCACCATCTATCTGGCGCTCAAAACCAGTTAACACCTGCTTGATGTGGATAGCTCTCTGCCCATCAGCCTCACCAACGATCTCTGTAAGCAGTTGGAATATATGGTATTTCCACAGTTGGGTTGGATCTTTGAGCCACGTGGGTTGCTGGCTCCATGTTATGGTGGCTTCCCCAAGGGTCATTCTACCACTGATAATCTTTTGTCCGTAGTGTCTGTTATCTAAACAGCCTTTTCAGACAGCAGCACCTGATTACTGTCTTTTTGACTTACGTAAAGCATACGACATTACTTGGTGACGTCATATCCTTGCCACATTGTATGAGTGGGGTTTCCAGAGACCACTCACCATTTTTATCCGAAACTTCCTGTCGCTCAGTACTCTCCATTTCCATGTCGGTGCCTCCCATAGTCCCCTCCCCCCTCCCCCCTCCCTATATAGGAGAATGGGGTTCCACAGGGCTCTGTATTCAGCGTATCCTGACGACTTCTGCATTTCGTACTGCTGCTCTAGCACTGTTGTTGCTGAGCGGCGCCTCCAGGAAGCCATTCACAAGGCCCACTCATGGGCTCTAGCCTTCCTTTTCCAGTTTTCAGCCGCAAAGTCCTGGCTCATGCACTTGTCGGCGTTGAACCATTCATCCAGAACCCGGCCTTTACGTTAATGACAATCCACTCACTGTAGCGGAGACATAAATTCCTAGGACTGGTTTTTGACCCTCGATTGACTTGGTTCCCTCATTATCGTCTGCTTAATCAGAAGTGCTGGCAGCACCTCAGCGCCCTTCGTTGCCTGGGCAACACCAATTGGGGTGCAGATCACTCTGCGCTGCTGCAGCACTACAGAGCCCTTGTCTAATCCCGAATTGAGTGTGGGAGTGTGGTTTATGGTACAGCTGCGCCACCTGCATTACATTTCCTCGACCCTGTGCACGACTGTGGGGTTAGATTGGCGACAGCAGCTTTTAGGGCGAGTCCGGTGACAAGCATTATTGCGGAGGCTGGTGTCCCTCCACTTCAGGTCAGACGTGCGCAACTGCTCGCCAGATACGCAGCACTCATATATAGTTCCCCTGAGCATCCAAATTACTGTCTCCTTTTTCTGCCCGCGGTTGTCCATTTCCCCCATTGGCGGCCCATGTCAGAGATAACGATTGCGGTTCACGTGTGGTCCCTTCTCACTGAACTGAAGTCCTTTCTTTCACCACCTCTACTTGCCATCCGTTCTTGTATGCTGCGGTCGAAACTTCGTCTGGACATTTTGCATGGCCCTAAGGACGTTAACCCCCACCCCCAGGGTGGATACGTGTATATCGAGCATGGGACCCCAAGCTAGTGTGGCCCCCTCCCCTCCCCTCCCCACCCATTTCCTTTCCATTCCTTTTCATATCCTTTCCCATCCCCCATATTCCCCCCCCCCTCCTCACCTCCACCTCTTCCCTTCACTTTCTCCCCCATGGAAGTATGTTTAGGGCCTAGGTCTAGAAACAGATGCGTGAAACTGTAAAACAGGCTCTCTCCTTCGCTTTCTGTGCAGGCAAGTATGTCCTTGTTGCAACCCTTGTTCATTCATGTACGAGCAGCCCTTAGCGACTCATCTTATTTAAAACTATTTATGACGTCGCCTTTCCGGTTTAGATTTTTTATAATTGTAACTTGTAAGTACTGCATTTCTTTCCAGTCAGTACAAACATTCATTTTATTAATATTTGTGACCGAGGGCTTATTTGTTCTAATATATCGTCTCTGTCCTTCCTTTGTCGTTCTCTTTTCCTTACATCTTCTCTTTCCCTCTTCTCTGCTGCAGCGTTTCAGATATCTCTTACTTTATTTCATTTTCTTTGTCCCTCCGTTTCTCTTTTTTCTTCCCTGTGCGTGGCTGAAAGCCGACCCATGCATTCCCACGCACAGCCGGAGATGGGATAACACGTAATTACCCGCCTTGGGTAGACAGGTAGGACACGCACTTACCATCTGGTAACGGCCTGGACCAGAGAGGGGTAATTACCCGAGCTGGTACCTTCCGAAAGTGCCGATTGATTCCTTTGTCCATTTCTTGGCAGGTGTGACCTGAGGTGTGAACAATCACCTAAGGTGAGAGTGCCCTCAGAGAGGGCCCCAACAAGGAAGGAGTGCGCAATCGGAGACGCCAGTAATCATGGGGGATACATCCGCAATGGTTCCCTCATCATCTACTATGTCTGCTCACAAGCGAAAGTTAAATGAGTCTCAGCCATGAACAATTCTTCCATCAGTGCCACAGTTCCTTGTCGTATCTCGGTTGGACGAAGGTCAAGACTTCTCCACAGTCAACCCTTTCATTATTCAGAAAGGTGTCGACGCAATTGCAGGTCCTATAAAGTCTTGTTCCAGATTATGAAATGGCACCTTGTTGTTAGAAACAGTCAGTGCCCTCCAGGCACAAATATTGCTGCATACTTCACTGCTACAAACATTCAATGTCCAGGTGGAAGCGCACCGCACTTAAAAAATTCCTCACATGGGGTGGTTTATACATGCTCCCTCTACGGATTGTCGGACTAGGAAATTCAAAGCCACCTGTCCGACCACCGCATATCGGCTGTTCGAGTCATGAAAAGGGTTGACAAGGACTGTCAAATGCCAATAAAGTACGGGTTGGAACCGAGTTCAACTTCCATCGAACAGAAATGCGGGCTATGAGATAATTTCCGTTCGCCCTTACATCCCAAACCATACGTGTTGCTATCGGTGTCAGTGGTTCAATCATACCAGCGAGTTATGTTCCAATCCGGCCAAATGCGTTACGTGTGGCACCCATGAGGGTGTTTGTCCACCTCCATCCCCTCGTTGCATCAACTGTATGGGTGATCACGCTGCTTCCTCTAGAGATTGCCCTATTTTCAAAGACGAACGAATCACTCAGGAAATCAGAGTGAAGGAATAGGTGTCGACCTTTGCTACTCGAAAGTTATTCGCCAACTGTGGCTCACACAGGTAAATACAGCCCTGTCCTTGCCGCTCCTTGGCCTACAAAGGAGGCAGCCACACACTTGTGATCTCACCTTTAGTGCCACGGTCGCCCATTCAACCTCCCCACTGTCTCCTGCTCACCTTATGTCTCACCCTTCATTGGGTTCAGCTAAAACACGAGCCCCAAAATCAGACACCAGGACTTACAAAAAAGGGGCTACTTGTGAAGATTTTTTATGTACCCTGACTCCACAACTGTAGACTCACTCACCTCAGCGTCCTGTATCCAAGAAAGCTAATAAGAAACCCAGTTGCTCTCCTTCTCTGTCACGGCACGTTTCATTTACCACACCACCTGGCGGTTATCACCCATGGCCATCTTCTGTGTCGCCAAGGCACACTGTTGGTGGCCGATCAATCGGCCGATCGCTGGTGGCAGGAACTGCTCCCGAAAAAGCCATGGATCAGGATCTTCTGCTTTCGGCAGAATGCTGTTCCACACTCGCGGCCGCCGGCTCTGAGCAATCGTGGAGTTGAGGGCAACCTTGGCCACATTCCTCCATTTTCTGTCCACCCTATGTCCATTATCCATTGGAATATCCGCGGCATTCGAGCCAATCTGGATGAATTGTTGATCCTCTTACGATCCTACTAGCCGGTCGTCATTTGTCTTCAGGAAAGAAAGCTGCATCCCCACGGCCGCTTTGTTTCCCCCATTTTCAGTGAGTCCGATTTGATCTCCACTCTGTTGATGCCACTCCAGCACATGGAGGACTAGTGACTCTTCTCCATGATACTGTCCATTATCACGGAATTCCCTTAAACAATTCCTTCCTAGCTGTTGCTGTCCGTCTTTCCCTTTCTGGATACACATACTCTCTTTGTACTGTATACATTCCATCATCCACACTAATGGCAAGACCTAATCTCCTTCATCTTGGTCAGCTTCCGCTCCCCTATTTGCTGGTTGGGGACTTCAATGCCCACCACCCATTTTGGGGATCTTCGCGTCCTTGTCCGTGTGTCTCACTATTACGACATCGTCCACCAAGCGGATCTTGTTTGCCTCAGCACTTGGGACCCTAAATTTTTCTCTGTCTCCACGACAAATTTCTCTCATTTGGATCTTTCGGTCGGTAGTGTTCCGCTACCGCTCGAGTGGCCACCTTCCATGTGTCCTTAGATTGCAGCCTCAACTGCCATCTATGCACCCGAGCTGCTGGAAGTTTGCCCAAGCCGATTAGACACTTTTCTCATCTCTAGCGACATTCAGCGACCGTCACTTTTCTAGCGTCGACGATGAGGTCACTCATATTTCAGAAGTTATTCTTAGAGGTGTGGAACGTTCAATATCTCGTACCTCCTATTTCCCAGCACCCCCCCCCCCCCCCAGTTCCTTGGTGGAACGAGGGGTGCCGTGACGCAATACGTGAGTGCTGGGACTTCTTTACTAGCTCATTTAACACCTTCACTCCCTCCTCGGAAGTTTGGAGTCAGATTCGACGGTTATCTGGGGCGCCTAGTTTCTGTGCCCGGTCTCTGGGCTCAGTATCTTAGTGGACCCCATCGCAATTTCTAACTCAATGGGTCAACACTTTGATGAGATTTCAAGCTCTTCAAATTACGCGCCAGCTTTTCTCCTGGAGAAACGTGCAGCGGAAGTGCTACCTCTTACTTTCTCCTCTCAAAATCGCGAAAGCTATAATACTGTTTTCCCCATGCGGGAACTCCAACACGCACTCTCTTCTTCTCGCCCTGCCGGCCCAGGAGCGGATGGTATCCATATCCAAATGTTGTTGCACTTATCATACCATAGTCTGCGCTACCTCCTTCGCCTTTATGATCGAATTTGGACCGACAGTACTTTCCCCAGAAGATGTCGGGAAGCTATCGTCGTTCCTCTACCGAATCCTGTAAAGGACAAACATCTCCCCTCTATCTATCGCCACTATTCTCTCACGAGTAGTGTATGTAAGGTTTTGGAGCGTATGGTTAATAGCCGTTTAGCCTGGTGGCTGGAGTCCCGTAGTCTTTTAACACCTGCCCATTGCGGTTACCGAAAGCATCGTTCTGCCTTTGACCATCTTGTTGCTCTCTCCTCGTACATCATGAACATTTTTCTCAGGAACCGCCCAATAATTTCAATATTTTTTTATCTGGAGAGAGCATGCGATACCTGTTGGAGGACAGGCATCCTCCGCACACTGTTCTCTTGGGGCTTTCGAGGTCGGCTGCCCTTTTTTCTTCGTGAATTTATGGCAGAGCGCACATTTATAGTGCGGGTGAACACCACTCTCTCCCAAGAAAACGGCGTAACCCAGGGCTCCGTGCTTAGTGTTGTACTGTTTGCCATTGCCACAAATCCAATTATGGACTGTCTCCTTCCCGATGTCTCGGACTCTGTCTTTGTGGACGATTTTGCGATCTACTACAGCTCTAAACGGACCAGCCTTCTTGAACGACGTCTTCAAGGATGTCTCGATCGCCTCCACTCTTGGAGCATCGAAACCGGCTTCCGCTTTTTTCCCAGTAAGACAGTTTGTATTCATTTTTGGCGTAGCACGGAGTTCCTTCCGCCTTCTTTACAACTAGGCCCTGTCAACCTTCCGTTCACAGACGTTGCTAAATTCTTAGGTCTTATGTTTGACAGAAAGCTGTGCTGGTCCTCCCACGTTTTCTATCTTTCAGCTCGCTGTCTGCGATCCCTCAAGACCCTCCGTGTCCTAAATGGCACCTCCTGGAGAGCGGACAGATTCGTCCTTCACCGCCCTGATCGCACTTTAGTGCGTTCGAAATTGGACTATGGAAGCACAGTTTAATCCTGTGCTCGACCGTCTATTCTTCGGCGTCTCGGCTGTGTCCACCACCGAGGATTACGTTCTAGCTAGCCATCTGTCTTCTATGCCTGCTAATCCGGCCCATGACATTTTTTTTTTCGATGCCTCCTTGGGTTTAGGGTATGCAGGTCGTCCTTCCTCCTATTACCACCGGTAGTCGGCTTCCGTCAACTGCTACGTTCTCTTTCCTAAAACTTCCTTGACAACTTCGTTCCTCTGGATCCCAGGGTATGATGGTGTCTGTGGAAACGAGGCGGCCGATATAGCGGCCAAGGCTGCAATCTCTCTTCTTCAGCCTGCTGTTCGCATGGTTCCCTTCGAGGGTCTACAGAGTGTTTTATGTCGTCGTGTTGCTCTTTTATGGCACGCACATTGGTCGACACTTCCCAATAACAAATTGCGGGACGTTAAAGCTCTTCCTTGTGCTTAGACCTTTTTCCTCCCGAACTCGTCATCGGGAGGAGGTAATTTTAACTAGACTCTGGACAGGGCGCTGTCTTTTTAGCCATCGACATCTTTTAAGCTGCGATCCTCCCCCGCTTCGTCTCCACTGCTCTTAACTGTGGACAGTGAGACACGTTTTAATTGAGTGCCCCTATTTTACTCAGTTACGCGCCGGTCTACAGCCGTCGCCTGATATATCTTCCATTTTAGCAGATGACATCCGCTCAGGCGATCGCGTTCTCGAGTTTATTAGTGTCAGTGAGATGACGTCAGTCATTTGAAGTTCTTCTGGGGGACAACTAACCCCCTTCTATAGTGATTTTTTAAGCTTCACTTCAATTTTTGGTTTCTCCAATTTTTGGAGTTTCGCTCCCATGGCTGCTGGTTTCCTAAGTCACAGACTGGGGGCTAATGACCGTAGTAGTTTTCGCCCTACAATCATAACAAAAAAAAACCGGCTGCTCTCCGCTGTTATTTCCTCTCGATTCTTGACATGTTCTGAGGCTTGAAGTGGTTTACACCAACGGCTCAATGGCTGATAGTCACGTAGGTTTCGGATATGTTCATGGAGGACATGTTGAGCAGCACTCCTTGCCAGTTGCCTGCAGTGTTTTCAATGCAAAGCTGGGGGCCATACCTCGTGCTCTTGAGTACATCCACTCCTGTCCTGGCGAGTCATTTCTTCTATATACTGACTCACTGAGCAGCCTACAAGCTATCGACCAGTGTTACCCTCACCACCCTCTGGTAGCGTCCATTCAGGAGTCCATCTATGTCCTGGAACTGGCCTGCCACCCCGTGGTGTTTCTGTGGACGCCAGGACACATCAGAATCACCGGCAAGGAACTTCCCGACAGGCTGGCCAAATAGGTGAAGTGGAAACCGCTTCTAGAGATGGGCATCTCTGAAGGTGACTTGCATTCTGTCTTACACTGCAGAGTTTTCCAGCTTTGGAGACGGAATGGCATAACAGCACCCACTTAAAACTGCGTTTCATTAAGGAGACTGTGAATGTGTGGAATTCTTCCATGCAGGTCTCTCGCAGGGAATCAGTTGTTTTCTGCCGGCTTTGCATTGGCCATATGTGGCTAACGCATGGTTACCTAATCCATCGCGCTGTGGCTCCCAAATGTCGTCCACCCCTATGTGGACTGCCCACTTTTAGCCGCACTGCGGCAGACTTTTAACTTTCCCAGCACCCTGCTTTCACTAGCATAAGTACATCACACACATCAATGCCCGATGCAGGATTCGAACCTGTACAGGACATTAAGAAGGTTGGCTGGAAGTCTGAATTTGTCATTCCTTCTACTCAGTGTGTGTTGGCTCCGTTGTTGTTGTTGTTGTCGTCGTCGTCGTCGTCGTCGTCGTCGTTGTGATCTTCGGTCCTGAGACTGGTTTGATGCAGCTCTCCATGCTACTCTACCCTGTTCAAGCTTCATCTCACAGTACTTACTGCCACCGACATCCTTCTGAATCTGCTTAGTGTATTCATCTCTTGGTCTCCCTCTACGATTTTTACCCTCCACACTGCCCTCCAATGCTAAATTTGTGATCCCTTGATGCCTCAGAACATGTTCTACCAACCGGTGACTACTTCTAGTCAAGCTGTGCCACGAACTTCTTCTCCCCAATTCTATTGAATACCTCCTCCTCAGAAGGGTACACCACATAACTAATCTTTAGCATTCTTCTGTAGCACCACATTTCGAAAGCTTCTATTCTCTTCTTGTCCAATACATTTATCGTCCATATTTCATTTCCATACATGGCTACACTCCATACAAATACTTTCAGAAATGACTTCGTGACACTTAAATCTATACTCGATGTTAACAAATTTCTATTTCTTCAGAAACGCTTTCTTTGCTATTGCCAGTCTACATTTTAGATCTTCTCTACTTCAACCATCATCAGTTATTTTGCTCCCCAAATAGCAAAACTCCTTTACTACTTTAAGTGTGTCATTTCCCAATCTAATTCCTTTAGCATCACCCGATTTTATTCGACTACATTCCATTATCCTCGTTTTGCTTTTGTTGATGTTCATCTTATACCCTCCTTTCAAGACACTGTCCATTCCCTTCAACTGCTCTTCCAAGTCGTTTGCTGTCTCTGACAGAATTACAATGTCATCGGGAACCACAAAATTTTTATTTCTTCTCCATGGATTTTAATACCTACTCTGAATTTCTCTTTTGTTTCCTTTACTGCTTGCTCAATATACAGATTGGATAACATCGGGGTGAGGCTAATACCCTGTCTCACTCCCTTCACAACCACTGATTCCCTTTCATGCCCCTCGGTTCTTGTAAGTGCCATCTGGTTTCTGTACAAATTGTAAATAGCCTTTAGCTCCCTGTATTTTACCCCGGCCTCCTTTTGAATTTGAAGAGAGTATTCCAGTCATCATTGTGAAAAGCTTTCTCTAAGTGTATAAATGCTCTGTTAGCACTTCTTTAATGGGGTATCAGGAATCAGTATGTCAGTGCAATGGCGTAAAGTTCAGAAAATGTTCAAATGTGTGAATTACTAAGGCACCAAATTGCTGAGGTCATAGACCCCATCCATCCCTAGACTTACGCACTTCTTAAAGTAACTGATGGTAAGAACCACACACCTACCCATGCCCGAGGGAGGACTCGAACCTCCAGCGGGAGGGGCCGCGCAATCAGTCACATGACGCCTTAAACCGCGCGGCCACTCCGCGCGGCGGCGTGTGTCTGACTCGTCCGCATGGGAGAGTTGATCTTACTGTTATTCAAAGCTCGTTTCTTCTCAAAAGCTATTTTGTAGGCGCTGTTCTGTGTTCTATCTGTTACAGGAGGTGGTTTTGAGTGATGGGAAGTGAACATTATTTAACAAGTGTCACCAGCAGTCCTGACAATTATTGCGTAATGTACCCAGGTAGATGTAGAAGCTGAGGCCCTGGTGTTCAAGGAAGGCATATTGTAACGAGTTAATAAAGCTGAGTTTCGTGATAGCTAATTTGCTAAAGCTGAAATCAGTGTTCGTCTCATAGTACATTGTCATTGTAACCAGTCTGTTTAATTACGTCATTGAGGCTGTAGATAAAATGGATTGCATCTGCACAAGGTCTGTCTTGCCACAGCATCGGTGGTTTCATGCCAAATGCACTTGTATTCCAAAAAATTAGTAAAACGCTGGTCTTTGGCGTTGTGCCAGCCAGAACCACGACAAAAACCTTTAGATCGCATTTCAAATAAAATCACACATGACACTGTCAACGTCTGAAAATTAAATGACCATTCCAGCGAATTTAACTGCACAAGTGTTTCATCAGAGATTTAAAAAAGCTTAAACAAAAGAAATAAACACCTGGTTAAAGGCTTAATACTACGTATGCCTGAACTTAGTTACGCAGAAAATCTCGTAATTAAAATCTTTATAAGAGATATGCGAAACATAAAGACAAAATACTGTAGTAAACTACGGATGGAGGTACGGACACATAATAAAGAGAGAAATTGTCACGCGTCTGGGAATCATATAATGCATGTGGCAGGAAGACTCAAAGTTGCGTCTTATTGCTAGGACGATCTATTTGAAATAAGAGCCAACGGATTTTAATGCGGTGTATGGTGGAACAACAACAACAACAACAACAACAACAAAGAGCCGTATAAGAGTTAAAATTCATCACTTCAAATAAGGAATTCACACCTGTGAAAGTTGCAACTTCAGTTGACGGTGATAACAAGTTTAATTCGTATTTTTACATTTTTTATGTGGAGTGTGCTATAGTGATTTATCTGCAGAATGTGCCAGTTACCACTGCTTTAAGTGACTTATAGTTGCGATTAGCCCCAACTTCCTTCACAAAAATTTGTCGAAGATATGTGACCACAGTTTCTAGCCGTCATGGTGGTTTGTAGAAGGTTTTACATAGATTCCTAGCTCATTTCTCTTCTTGAAGCTGCAATAACTTCTGTCATGTGACAACCAGGTAGCTAGAAAATGACGAATGTGGCAAAATTAGCTAATAGCGAAATATCGTGCTCGTTTCAAAACTAAAAATAGCCTACGCAGGACAACGACTTAAGAAACTGTAACATGTTTGGAAATAAATCAGAGGACAGCTTAAACATTCAGCATATAGCATAAAAATGGCGTAAAAATTTGTGTTGCTCTATATGGTACGCGGATAAGTCCATAATTGTCTTACGTTAGTTTGCGGTTCTGTTATTGACTCTGCAGAAGGAAAGAAGTGAAGCTCAGGAGGTAGTTGGAGACGAACTTTTGTTTTCTACAGGGAATTTGAGACAGATGCACAGTTAGCTAATTATCCCATTTCATTTTATTTAAACTACACTGAAAGCAGGCACGGGATTGGTAGTAAACACGCTAACCGCTTATTTTGCTCTCATTGTGAGACGGATGATGAACTGAATAATATGAGAAACCGAGAAAGTAGATAAACACAAGACGAAAGTCACAGGAGGATTTGGCCTTGTTTGTCTCCCCAAAGTCATTATTGCCAGATAGATTGCAGCTCTTGGCTGGCTGACAATGCGGTTCACTTTTAATAGCAATAAAGCAGTTCCTAAAAGCACCCCCTCCCGTATTTTCGGGATGCTGCTGCGTTATTTAGTTTCTCTCGTTGCAGAGGAAAAACTAAATTTTCTGTATTACCTTAATCACGCTGGGGATTGCCGGCCGCGGTGGCCGATCGGTTCTAGGACCTTCAGTCCGGAACCGCGCGACTGCTACTGTCACAGGTTCGAATCCTGCCTCGAGCATGGATGTGTGTGATGTCCTTAGGTTAGTTAGGTTGGAGTAGTTCTAAGTTCTAGGGGCTGATGACCTCAGATGTGAAGTCCCATGTTGCTCATAGCCATTTGAACCATGGGATTTGGCACTAGATCTCTGTTCATAGAATCGTCAGTGACGCACCCCATTGTCCATACAAGAGGACTCGTTTCGAACCAGTAAGAAGTTATGAACTGCGCATTTAGTCAGGAGTGTTTAACCCAGACACAGTATCAAAGTGCAATGGCTTTCTGAATACCGTAAACCTGATAACTAAGATGCCAAAGCTGTTTTCACTAGAGCCGGCAGTTAAAAACGCGCTCTGGTACTGGTTGACGTCTAAAAGGGTCTGGCTTTAGCAAGAAAGATTTAACTGCGAAAGTATCATCCCTGACTATAATTCATGGAACTGGAATACTCCTGAGGCGTTTGACAGGAGAATAGTTCATTGTTGCAGCTCCTTAAACAAAGCAGTGTTAGGAAGGACTCCTCTGCCAGATATTCACCCATTGCAACCAAAGTCATCGCAAATATATTCCTAGTTTGAATGTGCCATTTCGAAAAGAACAGTTCTAGGCCACCGTTTACATGTATAAAAAGGCTCGCACTGTTTGTCGAGCTTGTTGCCTCATCGTGCTTTTCTGCGCAGCTTGCCGAGACGGAGGGGAAATTCCAGCTTCTCTCGCAATCTGCCGCCGCAATGACAAGGGAACCGCGCCGGCTGCTCACCGACTTTCCAATTCGATAAACTTAACCGACAGCCGTATACTTCAGTTGTCGGTGACACGCTTTCTTCGAACCTGTTGCACAACGATTGGTATTCACGGTCTCCAGTTTTATAGCGCTATACGATAAGCTCGTTCATTCGAAAAATGCGTATAGGGCCTGAAGATGGCTAAATGAATAGCCGAAACTGGTTGCGGTTGAAAGTAAATAAAATAACCTAAAGTATACGGCTGCATGTAAAGTTTATTGAACTGTCTCCCGGCCGTAATGAACCGATTTCGTTCAGATACGTGACGTATGCAGAACGTGGCTAGAAATTAAAGCGACGGAGGTGGGAGGTCCAGATGACCAAATGTTCAAAAAAAAAAAAAAAAAAAGTAGTATTTTTGGTGCGGGTCGGACGATGTATGTAGTACAGAACGGCAATCGTAGGGTTCGTATGTGAAACAATATTTTTCCTTTGAATTTTACACTACTTGCACTGCAAATAAAGCGAAGTATAGATGCATATATTTGTTACTATTTTCATAAAAGGAGTGACAAGGGAAAACAGTGTACAATGTGGCATTGCAAGCACGCTTCCAGAAAAGGATTGTAAGGCGTACACGAGAACTCGGTATAAAAACCTGAATACTTTATTACTTTACAGTTACTGATTCACACTTGCTGAGGTGATACTCGCCGTAAAAACGAGCTAGCATAATTTCCTCAGAATCTTGCCCACGTTATGAACGCCTCATTTTAACGCCACACTGTTACTTTAAAGTTTCTGCAGCGAAGCAGACTCGGTTTACATTCGTGAAAAGTTCTCTCACCGCACAGTTCGGCGCGTAACGTATCATTTCGCCAAATGTTGGCGAGTATAGCTGGTAATGGGCAAAGATGGAGTATTCTCGGAATGTGATGTATTTCTGTCCCTCGGTGAGGTGAGAGCAGTTTTGTAGCTTTTTGATCAAATTCTTTACCTTGGAATAAGAAAGACGTCACATAGTTGCTGTAGCAGAGTGCATCCTGTTTTTTTTTTAATGCTTAGCCATCTCGAGCTCGCGCTTCTGTGCTTTTCCTTTCAGGCCAAGCCCTGCATACACCATGAATTTAGACGAAATTGGTGATGACGAGTAGGCGCCGTCTTAGGCGCTTTCTTTGAAAAGTAACAAAGCATGCGCAGACGCAGCCAGCGCCGCCCTGCCGAGCCAGGTAACCGGAGCGATGACACGGATACTCTTTCGTGTCAGGCAGAAAAAATGGCGCGTGTTCGAGACAGGCGCGATTTGCTGACGTACGGTAACGTATAAGGGGGCGCATGAGAAAGATGCACGAATTGCATATATGCGGTAGGTGCATCTCCGGCCAGGTACACAGGTTGTATTATACCTGAAGCCTTCGAGCTGAGAACGGACAATCCTGGTGCTACAATTTTCTGCTTACCTGCAGCAGTGAACCGTAAATGTATTTAGCGTAGGTTCTTTAGATTTCTGAACTTTCCTGAAGCGTCTTCACATGTTTCCTCTTTTATATGCACCAGCTTGTTCAAGTGTTCTTTTATTCCGGCCTTTTTGTGCATTGCTCTTCGTGTCCCAGTAATCTTTTTAATGAATCGCATATATGAAGTCGTAGTTCTCTCATTGTACGTTTGAACTGCAAAAAAATATCTACATAGAGATTTGATTGACATTTCAAACTAATGAACTGCACGAGCCCTTGCACGAGTGTTGCAAACGCTTCTTACGTACCGCTGGCTAGCGCTGCGTCGGAGTCTTGTGTGGACCGCCTGCAGCCAAGTGCCGATGGGTAACCAGCAGCCCGCTTGTAGACTGGTACACAGTCACGTGCCTCAGCACTGGTGTCGCCAGTCCTCGCACCAGTTGCTCTTACGACATATTCAAAAGCGTCTAAACTTGAAACTGCCTTTCTATTCCTTAAGTGTGATACTTGTTACACAGTTGTTTCATCAATGTAAAACGTGTCCTCTGTGAATGTTTTCCGGAAAATACAGTCTCCATTTAAATAAATGTGTGTTAGCCTGTTGTCGGAGCGAATGACGTAGAGAGAGAGAGAGAGAGAGAGAGAGAGAGAGAGAGAGAGAGAGAGAGAGAGAAGAGAGAGAGAGAGGGGGGGAGGTGCTTATTCTTGGGAAAAAGAAGACAGGAAAAACTACAGTGGAAAGATGAGAAAACTAATTTCAGTTCACACCAAAAAGGGAAAAAAAACAGGACGCCGGAAGTGGAAACAACGAATACAGAGAAAGTAAACGACAAGAAATGCGATGAAATTTGTTTTAGCATCCTCCTAAGAGGCAAATAATAATAGTAATAAATCAAATACTAATATTAATAATAATGTTCTACTGATAAAGTTACATTTGTACGCTTGGAAAATTTTAGCAGAATGCAGGAAGACCTTCATTGCCCGGTATTGCGATAGGCTGCTAACCCTAAAAATAATAAAATGTAATTAAATGCTATGCTTACAGATAGTAAGAAAGACCCATTGATGTATGATTACCCTATAGCAGTACAATAATCGGTAGTCAGATCGATTATGTATGTAAAGAGTTTACGAACGGAGCGATTTAAATTGGAACGACCACACAAAACTAAACGCAGATAACGCAGACGGTAGACAGTGATCGATGGGAAGCATCCAGAGGAATTGTAGTCCATACACGGAGACAGTCTGAATCCATCGGATCTAGTGTCACTTGTCTGACACTAATGGATTATGCAGTCTCCGTTCCGGTACAGCCTCCGTAGCTTTTTGAGGGGAATCTTGTCCATGAGACTTTTTTACTCCAGGTAAATCAAGCGAATTACGGAAAAATTTCGAAGTGATTACTGGTTCAACATCATTGTAGGCGAACATTCGGTCACTTACAACAACGAGAAATACTCCAAATGGCGGAGAACGTAGTAGGTAAAGACTTTCAGAGTACCTCACGAAAAGGAATTTCAGATGATGCTCAGCAACTTTGAAATTACTATCGTTCTCCACATAGACAGCATAACATATTCTGAATAAGAAACCTCCAACCATAGGCAGGTTTTTATTGAAGCTACAGAATCGGAACTGTGTAAAAAAACTTCTCGATGTGAAATAGCAATTTTATAAAAGAATTGAGGGCTTAAAGCACGAATATAAAATTAAAGTACAGTGCGTGCATAGGGAACACGAAATGAGTCGTAGCACTGAAAGTACATTGAAAAATAAGAGACATGAAGCTAAAAGCATCCAGAATTAAGATAGTCCTGAGGCGCTGAAGGTTGTGGCTACTCAGATGGTTTGATATTTTTATTTCTCAATCTTTGTCGAAGTAATTTCTATCATTATTTTTATTGAATTGAATAGATTTATTTCTAATCCATGGCCATTAGCTTTTCGGAAGTTTCGACACCAGCGAATGACTGTGGATGCGAACGTCTGTCAGTAATGGAAAGAGGACAACAGAATGCAGAAATTAGCCTGCTACGTAGGATAATAATGTTGTAGCCAGTTAGTTTCGTCTTGTTAATTTAGAAAAATTTCACCACTTGCGTGTCTTCATTCGTCAGAGATAAAATGTGATTCTTTATCAATCCGGAACCCTTACCGGGTAGGACTGGTGGAAGAGGTAGAAAAGATTCGACGAAGAGCAGCGCGTCTCGTCAGAGGACCGTTTGGTCTGTGCCACAGCGTTACAGAGATGCACAGCAAACTCCGTTGGCAGACGACACGAGAGAGGCGCTGTGCACCACATAGAGGTTTACTACTGAAATTTCGAGAGCGTACTTTCCAGGAATAGTCGGACATCACTTCCTTCTACATACGTGTCGCGAAATGACTACGAAGAGGTAATTCGAGACCTTGGAGCTAATACACAGTAGGGGGAGTCAGTGTGCCACAAGTAAAATCTGCCACACACCGTCAGACGGCTGAAGTAGGTGTAGACTAGTAAAGTAAAAGTCGTGCGAAAGGAGTCGAAAATGGACTGCCAAATGACAACATTCCAATCGTGCGCATTTCCCAGAGGATCGTAAAGGTTCTATATAGTAGAAAGAGGGCTGCGTTGATGCTTCGTTACCTAGAGTAGTTTCCAAAGTAATGGACGTAACGGTTTTTTATGCAATTCTTCCCCCTCGTTCCCGTTTCTTGAAAGATTTCCGCTGCTTTCTTAGCTCTTTCCTGAAATTATTGAAGGCCTTGTAATTTCGCCTTTACACTTACCAGGAAATGTAAATTTTTGTCATAAAATGCGTTTCGTTTTATTGAAACAAAACTCCATCACTGATCTGTAATGAAACAGATTTAGAATTTTGCTCGTCTAAAAAGTTGGGACTTGGGTTACTTTGTCCTGTTTCCGCTCACACCGGGGAACAAGACGAATTTCACACAAAAATTGAACAATTCTGCGAAGCAGTGCCGGATGAGCAGGACATAATCAAACGAAGCAGTACTACAGAAACGTGCTGGCTGACGCTGTTTCGTGATACGAGCGAAAATGGGACACGAAATACCGTAAATAAAATATACACGTTTCGTAACGAACACTTTTCAGACACCGAAAGCGAGCCAGATAGTAAACGCGTCGTTTTAGACCACTTATAACATTTCATTTCAATAAAAGAACGAGCGAGGTGCCGCAGTGGTTAGCGCGCTGGAGTCGTGTTCTGGAGGACAACGGTTCAAAGCCGCGTCCGGCCATCCTGATTTAGGTTTTCCGCGATTTCCCTAAATTGTTTCAGGCAAATGCCAGGATGGTCCCTTTAGGGACGGACAGCGAAGGAAATCGGCAGAGCACTTCTAATCCGATGCGACCGAATCGACCGACCAAACCTTCAGTAAAAAGAAACGCGTTTGACGACAGAAATACGCATTTTCTTGTAGCGCAAAGACGACTTTAATTACGTTCAATATTAACAAAACAACTGTAGATAATATGACCACACACAATGAAGAATTCCTTTCCTGTAACATCATTTCAAGTTCTGTAGCGCTGATTTTTTTTATACATTGGTTCACAGTTGGAATACTGTCTGGAAATGTTCAAAGTGTTTTCATGTACATCCTACGTACTTCATACATTATTGTGCGTGTAATGTTCCCACAACCGAGATGTTGGGGTATAAGTTTACGCTGTGGCCCCGAATGTGCTCCGCCACAGAAACCCGGGTCGCCAGTTGAGAGAAATGCGGGTAACATTGCTTGCGGGTTTTGCAGAATCCGAGGCAAATAGGCGTGGCCCCGCTAAAATCCGCTCTTCAGCGACCCGCGATGTTATCAGGAGCTGACGACAGTCGCTCGCCATCCTCACCACAGGTTCGCGTGGCCCACTCGAGGCCGCCTGCCCCCCAGCTGTTCTTCTAAAAAGGGAGACACCCCACTCCACCCCCTACAGATTTGGTGTTAAAATGGCGCAGTAGGTAGCCCGTCAACAACAGTGAATGGTTCAAGCTTAACAAACGCAATATTCTACATCTACATGTACATGGATACAATGCAACTCACATTTAAGTGCATTGAACCACCTTAACAATTCTCTATTATTCCAATCTCGTATAGCGTGTGGAAAGAATTGACACCTAGGTCTTCCCGTACGACCACTGACTTCCTTACTTTATCGTGGTCATTGTTCCTCCCTATGTAGGTCGGTGTCAACAAAATATTTTCACATTCAGAGGAGAAAGTTGGTGATTGGAATTCTGTGAGATTTGGTCACAACGAAAAACGCCTTTCTTTTAATGATGTCGAGCCCAAATACTGTATCATTTCTGTGACACTATCTTCCATATTTCGCCATAATACACAACATGCTGCCTTTCTTAGAACTTTTTCGATGTACTCCGTCAGTCGTACCAGGTAAGGATCTCACACTGCGCAGCAGTATTCTAAAAGAGGACGGACGAGCAGTCTCATTAGTATATCTGTTACATTTTCCAAGTGTCCTGCCAATAAAACGCAGTCTTTGGTTAGCCTTCCCCACAACATTTTCTTGTCCCTCTGCAGGTTTGGGGGTTAGAATCGACCCGCGGTATTCTGGCCTGTCGTAAGAGGCGACTAAAGGGAGTCTCAAGCTTTTCGGCCTTCTATGATGGTCCCCTGTTGGGTTTGACCTCCATCTCTCAAAATTTTCCGAAGAGCGAGCCGATTGGGGAAGAGCGCCTTACTTGGTGCATTGTGTCCATCTTGCGATCAGACCTTTCGCCAGCTTATACACCGTTGAACTGCAGTTCTGTCCGCTCTCGATCTCTTGGGCATGACTTTTTTGTGTGCGGATAACAACTTGCCGTCGGTGCAGAAAGAGGCACTGCACAGTGCGACCATGGACCACGTTACCTAACATCCAGCACGGTAGCCAGTCCGTTGTGGTGGGGTCGCCGTGTACCCTGTTGGTTGTAGCCCCCTGACAACACAGGGATCGTTCTACTGATGGCTGCGCCGTTAACTCCCCACGTATGCCAAGGAGTAGATGCCTATCCTCCTGGGGTATCGGGACTCCCGGCAATGGCCATCCTGCCAGGTGGCTCTTGCCGTGACTGGGTGGCGCCTTTGGGGAGGGCCCTTGGTCGGAGTAGGTGGCATCAGGGCGGATGACCCGCAATGCAGCGTGGTACATCGTCTCTCGCTGGTGGCCAACCGCCATCAGTCTCTAAGCGTTCTCGGGCTCAGTTTAACGCTCAGAAGTACGATCCGAAAACGTTCCCCTCCCTGGCCACACCGTGGGAGGAACGTAAGTCTCAGGATGGCAGTAGCAGTTATTCACCCCGCTTCTTGGTTTGTACGAGGGTTGATGGGGAGTCTTTTCTCTCCACAAAGCCTCAGTTCTTCGTCGAGCATTTAGAGGACAAGTTTGGGGAGGTGGAGGGCTTGTCAAAAATGCGCTCTGTGTCAGTCCTGATACAAACGGCATCCTCTGCCCAGTCACGACGGTTACTCGCTTGTGACAAGTTGGGGGATTTTGCCATTACGATCACACCCCATAAGAGTTTTAATATGGTCCAGGGAGTTATTTACCATATGGATCTTCTTTTGCAGTCTCATGAAGAGCTGCGCGCCAGTTTAGAGCGCCGAGGTGTACATTTCGTCCGGCGCGTTCATCGGGGTACGAAGGAAAATCAGATTGCTACTGGTGCCTTCATCTTGGCCTTCGAAGGGGATACATTACCGGAAAAAGTCAAGGTGATGGTCTACTGATGTGACGTTAAGCCCTATATCCCTCCCCCGATGCGGTGCTTTAAGTGCTGGAAGTTCGGCCATATGTCTTCTCGCTGCACTTTCAGCCTCACGTGTCGAGATTGCGTACGCCCATCACATCCCAATACTCCATGTGCCCCGCCTCCCATCTGTGTCAACTGCGGGGAGCACCATTTACTTTGCTCGCTAGACTGCCGAATTTTCCAGAAAGAGCGTAAAATCCAGGAATACAAGACCCTGGACCGACTAACATATACTGAGGCCAAGAGGAAATACGACGGACTCCATCCTGTGAGAATGACATCTTCCTACGCTGCTGCTACAACACCTGTGCTAGCCCCGTCTGTTTCTCCAATTGTGGCCGGATCGACGAGTAGTAAAACTCCTCCTGCCCCCTCGCCAGTGGGGAGCTCTACCCACCGGGTTACTCCTGCACCACCTACCTCAGGAGCACACCATCCCACCCATCTTGGACGTCCGTCCCCACTTCTAAGCCGGAGAAGTGTCCAACTTCTTCGGCTTCTCACGCTCGCAAAGGGTCCCTTGGGTCCCTCCCTTCCCAGGTTTCCGAGAAGCTTGACGACTGACAATGGCGTAAGTGCTCTCAATCAGCTGGTCGTAGGGCTTCCCGATCCTCCTCCGTCCCAGAGACTGAATCGGTGAAGCCCTCCCAGCCGGTGAGACCCAAGGAACGGCGTGAGAAACCCAAGAAGAGCTCTCAGCCCAAGGAACTCGCGTTGGCAGCCGTCCCACCGCAGCCTTCCAGCTCTGCGTGTGAGGATGCGGTGGAGATTCTGGCGTCCGCTGAGGACCTCGATCTCGCCAGTCCATCAGACGCCATGGAAAGCATTATCACAGGTGCTAAATCGGAGGGAGCAGGTGACCCAGCTGCGTAATCTCCCTTCCCAGTCCCGTCAAGCCTTTCTCAGCCATGGACAACACCATCCTCCAGTGGAACTGCAGCGGTTTCTTCCACCATCTAGCTGAGCTCCGCCAACTTATCAGCATTCACCCTTTCCTCTGGAGGAAACTTGGTTTTCGGAAATGCGAAACCCCGCCCTCCGTGGCTATCGGGGTTATTATAAGAACCGGGCTGCTTATGAAAGGGTGTCTGGTGGCGTCTGCATATATGTCCTGAACTCTCTTCACAGCGAGTCTGAACCTCTCCACACACCTTTAGAGGCTGTCTCTGTTCAGGTGTGGACGCCACAGGCTGTTACCGTCTGCAGTCTTTATCATCCACCGGATGGTGATGTTGTGCAGCATGACCTGGCTGCTCTGATAGCTCAATTGCCTCCACCTTTCCTGTTACTGGGCGACTTTAACGCCCATAACCATCTGTGGGGTGGGTCAGTGGCAACAGGTCGAGGCGCCATCGATGAGCAATAATTGGCACTGCTCGATCTCTCGATCTTAAATGATGGTGCCTTCACACACTTCAGTGTGGTGCATGGCACATACTCCGCCATTGACCTTTCCATCTGTAGCCCTAGCCTCTTACCTTCTGTCCAATGGAGAGTGCATGACGACCTGTGTGGTAGTGACCACTTTCTGATCTTTCTGTCACTGCCACAGCGTCAGTCTTCTGGGCGCCCTAGCAGATGGGCTATGAATCAGGCTGACTGGGACTTGTTCTCCTCCACTGCCGCTATTGAGCCTCTCTCTAACGATGCCATTGATGCAGTGGTTCAATCGGTCACCACCAGTATCGTTACTGCCGCCGAATCTGCCATTGCCCGTTCTTTTGGGACCCTTCGGCGTCGGACTGTGCCTTGGTGGTCGCCTGAGATCGCTGAAGCGATTAAAGCTTGCCGGCGGGCGCTCCAGCGTCACAAGTGACATCCCTCAATCGACAGCCTTATTGCCTTCAAACGGCTGTGTGCGCGAGCCCGCTGCATTATCCGCCAACGCAAGCAGGAGTGCTGGGAGCGGTATGTGTCCACCATTGGCTTCCATGTCACTCCTTCGCAGGTCTGGGCCAAGATTCGCCGCCTCTATGGCTATCGGACACCTGTCAGTGTCCCTGCGCTCTCACTGAATGGAGCAGTTTGTACTGACTCCGACGTCATTGCAAACCGCTTGGCGGAGCACTTTGCTATGAATTCCGCTTCTGACAACTACCCCTTGGGCTTCCGCTCCATTAAGGAGCGGATAGAACGTCAGAGTCTTTCTTTTCGCACTCACCATCCTGAATTGTACAATGTTCCATTCAGTGAGTGGGAATTTCGAAGTGCCCTCGCCGCTTGTCCTGATACCGCTCCTGGGCCCGATAGCATCCACTCTCAGATGCTGAAACACCTTTCAGTGGACTGCCAGCGACGCCTCCTCGATCTTTACAACCGCTTTTGGGTCGAGGGTGAGTTTCCGCCGCAATGGCGGGAAAGTCTTTTTGTCCCCATTCTGAAACCAGGGAAGAACCCTTTGGTGGTGGACAGCTACCATCCTACTAGCCTCACCAACGTTCTTTGCAAGTTGCTTGGATGGTGAGCCGGCGCTTGAATTGGGTACTGGAGTCTCGAGGCCTTCTGGCTCCGTCTCAGGGTGGGTTCTGTAAAGGCCGCTCCGCCGCCGACAATCTGGTGAGCCTGGAGTCGGCCATCCGTACTGCCTTTTCCCGCTGTCAGCATCTGGTTGCTGTCTTTTTCGACATGTGGAAGGCGTATTATACGACATGGCGTCATCACATCCTTTCTACGCTTCATGGATGGGGTCTTCGGGGCACTATGCCGATCTATATCCGCAATTTTCTGTCGTATCATACCTTCCGATTGCCTCATATAGTTCCTTCCAAGTCCAGGAGAACGGTGTGCCACAGGGTTCTGTTCTAAGTGTCTGTCTGTTTTTAATAGCCATTAACGGGCTCGCTGCGGCCGTGGGAAATTCTGTCTCCGCTTCGCTGTATGCTGACGACTTCTGCCTTTACTACAGCTCTATTGGCATTGCAGCTGCTGAACGTCAGCTACAGGGCGCAATCCTCAAGGCGCAGTCTTGGGCTGTTGCGCATGGTTTTTAGTTTTCGGCAGCCAAGACTTGCGTTATGCATTTCTGCCGGCGACGCACTGTTCACCCGGAGCCGCGGCTTTATCTTGACGGCGAGCTTCTTTCAGTGGTGGAGTCACATAGGTTTTTGGGGGTGGTTTTTGATGCCCGGTTGACTTGGCTGCCTCATATTCGGCAGCTTAAACAGGCGTGTTGGCGGCATCTCAACGCTATGCGATGCCTGAGCCACACCGGGTGGGGCGCCGACCGATCTGCTCTACTACGGCTTTACCAGACGTTGATCCAGTCCCATCTGGACTATGGGAGTCTGGCTTATGGATCAGCATCCCCATCTGCTTTGCGGGTGCTGGACCCAATCCTCCACAGTGGGATACGCATTGCCACTGGTGCCTTCCGAACCAGCACTGTGGACAGCATACTTGGGGAGGCAGGTGTCCCTCCCCTGCGGTTACGACGCCAACAATTACTGGCTGCTTATGCTGCCCATGTTTTTAGCTGGCCCGGGCATCCAAATTATCGTGTCCTCTTCCCGCAGTCAGTCGTTCATCTGCCAGAACGTCGGCCCCGGTTGGGTTGTCCAATCGCCGTACGTGTCAAACAGCTTCTTTCCTGGCTAGGGTGTTTCCCTGTTCCACCTCCTTTCCGGGCTCCTCTGTGTACACCCCCGTGGTGTGTGTGCCTCGCCCTTGCCTTCGGCTCGACTTGGCACATGGCCCAAAGGACTCAGTCCCTCCGGAGGCCTTCCGACGCCGCTTTTATTCCATCCTGGCCACGTATCAGGGCTCTGGCGTTGTCTACACCGACGGTTCCATGGTTGCTGGTCTAGTCGGTTATGCACTAACTCTAGGGGACCATTCTGAACAACGTTCGTTGCCAGCTGGCTGTAGTGTTTACACTGCTGAGCTGGTCGCCATCTTTCGTGCCCTAGAGTATATCCGCTCCTGCTCAGGTGAGTCCTTCGTTATCTGTAGCGATTCCCTGAGCAGTTTACGAGCTCTCGACCAGTGTTTCCCTCATTGTCGTCTGGTGATGGCTATCCAGGAGTCACTGCATACTCTCGCCCGTAGCGGCAGGTCTGTGGTCTTTGTTTGGACCCCAGGCCATGTTGGTATACCCGGCAATGAAACTGTTGACCACCTGGCGAAAGAGGCCACCAGTGCGCCATCTCTGGAGATTGGTCTCCTGGCGGCTGATTTGCGGGCAGTCTTACGTTGCAAAGTTCTCTCGTTTTGGGATGCTGAATGGCGCGGTCTGACCACCCCTAACAGACTCCGTGCCATCAAGGGCACGACTGTGTGGTAGTCATCTATGCGAGCCAACTGCAGGGACTCAGTCGTCCTTTGTCAGCTCCACATTCGCCACACCCGACTCACGCACAGTTATTTACTGTTTCATGAGGATCCCCCTCTTTGTCGTTGTGGGGCGTCCTTGATGGTGGTCCATATTCTGTCGGAGTGCGCCCTTTTAACCGTGCTCAGGCAGACTTTTGCAATGCCCGACACGCTCTCTGCTCTTTTATCAGATGACTCTGCCGTGGTGGACTTGGCTTTGTGTTTTATTCGGGCAGGGGTTTTTTATCCTTTAATCTGAGTGTTTGTTTCTTTTTAGTGTTGATTCTGGCTTTTAGCCTCTCATTTTAAACTGAGTTTTTAAAGTGTTCTTGGTGGTTGGCTTTTCCTCTTTTTCTCTACGGTCGGCCAACCGCCGTCACACTGTGTGTTTTAATTTGTTTTGTCTGGTCTCTGTCAGAGTATTTCATGTCCTGTTTCATCTGCTGTCTTTCCTGTTGTTCGTTTTTTATTCTCTTCGGGTGGTTTTAGTTTTTATGAAACAAGGGACCTATGATCATTGTAGTCTGGTCCCTTTAATCCTACAAACCAACCAACCAACATTTTCTTGTATTCCTTCCACTTTTTGTTCGTAATTGTAATACCTAGGTATTTCGTTGAATTTACGGCTTTTAGATTAGATTGATTTTTGTGTAACCGAAGTTTGAGTTCCTTCTAGCACTCATGTGGATGACCTCACACTTGCCGTTATTCAGGGTCAACTGCCACTTTTCGCACCATTCAGATTTTTTTTTTCTAAATCGTTTTCAGTTTGTTTTGATCTTCTAATGACTTTATTAGTCGATAAACTACAGCGTCATCTGCAAACAACCGAAGACGACTGCTCAGATTGTCCCCCAAACCGTTCATATAGATAAGGAACAGCCGAGGGTCTACAACACTACCTAGGGGAACTCCAGAAATCACTTCTATTTTACTCGATGACTTTCCGTCAATTGCTACGTACTGTGACCTCTCCGACAGGGAATCACAAATCCAGTCACATAACTGAGACGATATTCCATAAGCGGGCAATTTCACTACGAGCCGCTTGTGTGGTAAAGTGTGAAAAGCCTTCCGGAAGTCAAGAAATACGGAATCGATCTGATATCCCTTGTCAATAGCATCCAACGCTTTATGCGAATAAAGAGCTAGTTGTGTTTCACAGGAACCGTATTTTCTAAACTCTTGTTCACTGTGTGTCAATAGATCGTTTCCTTCTAGGTAATTCATAATGTTAGAACACAATATATGTTATAAAATCCTGCTACATATCGACGTTAACGATATGGGCCTGTAATTTACTGAATTACTTACACATACTCATACATACCTTTCCCGAATATTGGTGTGACCTGTGCAACTTTCCTGTCGTCGGGTACGGATCTTGCATGGAGCAAACGGTTGTATACCATTGTTAAGTATGGAGCTAATACATCAGCATACTCCAAAAGGAAGATAATTGGTATACAGTCTGGACCAGAAGACTTGTATCTATTAAGTGATTTAAATTGCTTCACTACCTCGAGGCTCCCCAGGGGGTCCACAACCCTTTTGTGGATACGTGCCTGGCGAGCACAGGGCCCCCGAGCTATTGCAGCCTTCATTCTTTGCAGGGCTGCATTTCCTTCCCCTTCCCCTCCCCCTCCCCCTCCCCCTCCCCCTCCCCCTCCTTGCTCCTTCCGCCTCGCCGTCTCCTCTCCCCCTCTTGGTGTCCTTGCTTATGTTGGCATCCGCTATCTTCCTGGTTTTACAATTCGGCTTTGTTGCATAATCACCTTCTCCTTTTGGCACTCCCTGGTCCCCCTCCGAGGTTTGACCTGTATTACTAAATTTCTCTTCCGTAGTGTGAGCCATTTGGGGAAGAGGAACTTAACTAGTGTCTCCGATGTGTGCCCTCCTATTTCATTCCACCTTTTCTTTCAAATCGTTGTCTGATGCTAGGGTGCATAGCCAGCATGGTAGCCAGCTCATGTGGTGGGGTCTCTTTCAACCCTTTTGGTTGAGCCTCTGAACACACAGGGATCACGCTTCTGATACCTGAGCTGTGACCACCTCATGCGTCCCTCGGAGTGGTTGCTCGTCATCCTGGAGCACCGGAACTCCCGGCAATGGCCACCGTGTGGACGCTATGCAAATGAAATGCATACAGGTCCAGTACTCTGGCCATTCTTCTGTGAACGTCTCTCTGTGTGCAACTGATTATTCTAGTGCTGCTTCTCCTGGTCCTTTGGCCTTCCCTTCTCTGGCTACCATCTGCGAGGAGGGTCAGGCCCAATGGCTAGGGGTGAAACCTTTCCCCCGCTATCTGGTTTGCACCAAGACTGATAGGGATACTTTCACCAATACCAAACCTTTATTCTTTGTGGAACACATTGAAGACAATTTTGGTGAAGTGGACTCCCTGAGCAAGATGTGGTCAGGTTTGTTGCTGATCAAAATTGCTTCAGTTGCCCAATCTGTGGCCCTTCGTGCCTGCACCCATCTTTCCACAATTCCTGTGTCCATAACCCCCCACCTATCTCTAAACATGGTTCAAGGTGTGATTTTTCACAGGGACCTCGTCTTTCAAACTGATGAGGAACTTCGAGACAATCTCGGACGACGGGGTGTTCACTTTGTTTGGAGTGTTCAGAAGGGTCCTAAGGACAATCGCATTGATACTGTTGCCTTTAACCTGGCCTTTGAAGGGGATACCCTCCCTAAGAAGGTAAAGATTTCGGTCTCTCGATGTGATGAGGAGCTGTACATCCCATCTCCTCTGAGATGTTTTATGTGCTTGCATTATGGATACATGTCTTCCCGCTGTCCACAGGCACCTATCTGTGGCGACTGTGGACGCCCACTCCATGAGGGGAGTGCCTGTGTTCCCCCTCCTGTGTGTGTAAATTGTCATGGTAGTCATTCTCCACATTCACCAGATTGCCCAGTATATAAAAAGGAAAAGAAGGTACAGGAGCGTATGTCCCTCGATCATTTAACCTACACAGAGGGCCGTAAGAAGTATACAGGTCTTCAGCCTGTGTCCATGACATCGAGTTACGATTTGGTTACATCTTCACCCCTTCCTCCCCCTTCCTTACCCCCATCCCGGACCCGTCACCTCCCCCCCCTCCCCTGCAGCTCCTGCACTTTTTCCTCTGGGCGCTGTCCCATCTCCCCAGCCGGAAAAGTTTCCCACTCCTTCGGCGTCTGCCAGTCAAGGGCGCCTCTCCCAGGCTGTTCCTTCCTGGCACCTTTCAGGCCAAAGGTCTGCTGCCACGCGGCGACCGCGAGAACTGAGGTCTGTCGGCCCACAGGTTGCCCGATCTCTTTGTGTTCCCGATTTTGCTGCCGCTGGCTCCTTTATGCCACACAGCCCTCCTCGATCTCAAAGAGAAAAGAAGGAGCATAAGTCCGGAACAAAGAGCTTCTGGTGTCACCAGAGGTCCCATCCCCGGCTTTACGACCAGATTTTGAGCTGTCGTTCATGGATGTCGCTTCCTTCTTGTCACTGATGAGTGGTGACCTGGCAGTATGACTGGCTTTAGCCTGTTCAACCCCTATTTAAATCATTGTTCACTGGTTATCCAATGGAACTGTAATGGGTACTACCGTCACCTCCCAGAATATAAATCACTTATTTCGTCTTACTATGCAGCTTGTGTAGTTCTACAGGAAACTCTTTTTACTGATAATCACTCACCGACCCTCTGTCGGTTCTGTGTTTTCTGTTGAAATTGGGTCAGACTCCTGTGGGCTTCTGGTGGCGTTTGTATGTTGGTCCATACAGACATTGCTAGCACGTAGATTCCTCTTCAAACTACATTAGAAGCGGTTGCTGTTACGGTCCACCTGGATTCTGAGGTCTCGGTTTGCAATCTTTTTCTCCCTCCTGACAGGACTCTCACACCTGCTGCCTTATCTGCCCTTCTTCAGCAACTTCCTCCTCCCTTCCTTCTTCTCGGGGATTTTAATGCTCATCATCCCTTGTGGGGCAGTGCATTTACATTTAGACGAGGTCTTCTCATAGACCAGTTTCTTGCAGACCACGACTTGTGCCTTCTTGATAATGGCTCTCTTACACATTTCAGTGCCGTTCATGATACCTTTTCTGCCATTTATCTTTCTTTTTCTTCTCCCTCTCTCCTCCCTTCATTACACTGGTCGCCACACGACGACCTTTGTAATAGTGACCATTTCCCTTTGATTCTCTCTCCCTTCCCGCTCCCTGAAGGAGAGGTTACATCGTTGGTCTTTCCAACGTGCCGATTGGCCTCTATACACTGCACAGGTCTTGTTCTCTCCCACATACTCGGGTTGTGTTGATGACGTCCTACGTGACGTGTCTGACGCGATTGTTCGCCCTGCAAGCCTTGCTGTACCGCGCTCATCTGGACCATTTCGCTTCAGGCAAGTCCCATGGTGGAGTACGGCCATTGCCATTACCATCCGTGATCGCTGTAGAACTTTGCAACACCTTAAGAGGCACCCATCCGTTGCCAGCCTGATTATCTTAAAACGCCGTTGCGCTAAAGCCTGTTATTTAATCAAACAGAGCAAATTGGTATGTTGGGAACGATTTGTTTCTTCCCTAGGTTCTAGTGTCCCTATGTCACAGGTATGGGCTACACTTCTCTCTTCACGATTGCCATCGGCAGTCAACCCTCCCAGGTCTTCACCTCCCAGATGGCCTTTGTACGGACCCGTTGATTCTTGCAGAACATCTTGCTGTCCATTTTGCAAAGGCATCAGCCCCATATTCGGCTGCTTTTTTTCACTGGAAACAGCGGGTTGATGCTTCCACCTTTCGTTTTACCCCTTGTCAGTCAGAATCTTGCAACGAACCTTGTACTGAAGGGGAATTTCTTTCTGCACTTTCTTCTTATCGTGATACTGCCACTGGCCCAGACTCCATTCATAACCAACTGCTTGAACGTCTCCATGCTCCACAATGGCAACATTTTATCTGGGTGTTTAACTGTATCTGCTCCAAGGTGACGTCCTTCTCAGTGTAGGGATAGCATCGTGGTTCCTGCCCTTAAACCTTGTAAGAACCCCCTATTTGTTGACAGCTATTGGCCAATTAGTCTGACCAATGTTGTTCGTAAGTTACTCGAACGGATGGTAGCCCATCGGCTCAATTGGTTTCTCGAATCTCGGGATCTATTGTCCCCTTACCAGTGTGGCTTCCGAGAGGGACTGTCTCCAATCGATCTTTTACTTCGCTTGGAATCCACAGTTCGGCACGCTTTTTCCCAGCGCCGCCATTTGGCTGCAGTATTTTAGGACCTACGCAAGGCCTATGACATGGCCTGGCACTATCACATCTTACTTACCCTTCATCAGTGGGGCCCACTCCCGATTTTTATCCACCAGTTCCTGTTCCATCGGTCATTCAGGGTTCGGGTTTGTACTGTTTTTGGTTCTCCATGGACCCAGGAGACGGGCATCCCACACGGTTCTGTCTTCAGTGTACTTCTTTTCCTCATTCCTATCGATGGACTTGTGGCCTCTGTCGGTTCCTTGGCCGCCCCTGCCCTGTTTGTGGATTATTTCTGCATTTGGGTTAGTTCCTCTTAGATGGCCTCTGCAGAGTGGCAGCTCCAGGGAGCTATATGGCGTGTCTCTTCATGGACCCTCTCACACGGATTTCAATTCTCTCCTCTAAAATTGCGGGTGGTCCACTTCTGTCGCTGTACTACGATCCACCCTGATCCAGAGCTCTATCTCAATGCACAACGATTGCCCGTGGTCCCACAGTTTCGTTTCCTAGGTCTTCTTTTCGACAACAAACTCACTTGGCTGCCCCATATCAGACTTCTGAAGGTAGGATGTAAACTCAATGTCCTTCGTTTCCTTTCCCACTCCTCTTGGGGCACGGACCGTTCACTCCTTCTCCGTCTTTATCGTGCTCTAGTTCTCTCTTGCTTGGACTGTCGTTGTCAAGTTTATGGTTCAGCTGCTCCTTCCACACTGCATGTGCTGGATCCAGTGTACCATCGTGGTATCCGTTTGGCCACCGGTGCCTTTGCTACCAGCCCTGTTGATAATCTCCTGGTTGAAGCTGGGATCCCCACCCTTTCTGTTCGCCGGTCCCAGTTTCTGGTGTCTTATGCACTCGCTATCCGTTCCTCTTCCACTCATCCTTCCTATTCTATCCTTTTCCCAGACCATGGACGTCGCTCACCTGATTCCTGCGCTAGGGCAGGTTTACCGATTGGGCTCCCCCTTGCGTCTCTTTGCCGTGATTTTCAGATTCCTTCTTTGTCCTGTCTTCCTCGCTCACTCCCCTCCACCCCCCCACCTCTTTGGTTAGTCCCTCGGCCTCGAATTGCGATGGACCTCCGCCAAGGTCCAAAAGATTCCATCCCCCAATGGTGATCCGTTCCCTTTTCTGCCAAATTTTATGGGAGTTGCGGGATGCTGTTGTTTTTTACACTGATGACTCTAAATCTGCTGATCATGTGGGGTATGCCTTCATGTTCCCTGTTCGAATGGAAAATCATCTGCTGCCACCTACATGTGGGGTGCTTACTGCAGAATTGATGGCAATTTCCCAACCGTGTTTTGTTAATATACGGACTCATTGAGTGGCCTTCTGGCTATTGACCGGTGTTTTTCGCACCATCCCTTGGTCTCTGCCATCCAAGACCATCTCGCTGATATTCATCAAGCTGCTTGTTCCGTCGACTTCCTTTGGGTTCCGCACCATGTGGGTATCCCGGGTAATGAGCTCGCTGATCGTTTGCCTGGGGGAGCAGTCACTTAACCCCCATTTTCTGGAACCCCTCCTGCAGCGGATTTAGGGCTTCACATCAAATCCAACCTATCACAATCATGAGCCAACTCTTGTGTGGCTACCTAACTGTCTAAAAAACTTCGTGCCATGAAGGTGACACCAGGATCGTGGTTTTCTTCCATTCGTCTCTCCCAAAAGGACTCGACCACACTGTGTCGTCCCCGCATTTACCATACCAGGCTGACACATGCTTTTCTTTTGCGTGATGAGCCACCCCCACTTTGTGGTTGTGGAGCCTTCTAGTCAGTAGCCCACGTTTTGGTTGAATGCCCCCTTCCTTTGGCTCTGCGTGCTAAGTACAGACTCTCCCCCACTTTCCCTTTGATGTTGGCTGATGATTCCCGGGTGGTCGACCTGGTTCTCGGTTACTCCATGGAAGTGGTTTTTATTCTCAGTTTTAAGGCTTTTAATCACTCTGGTGTTGGGGCAGGGCGGTGAGTGTTGGTGTATCTCCCACTGTAAGCCGTGTTTGGAGATTCCCGATTCCCCTCCCTGGCCGAGATCCTCTTTCTTCCCCTTTTACACTGTTTCTATCTTTTTTTTTAGTATTGGTTAGTCTCCTTTTCCCATATGCACTTCTACATTCTAGCTGTTGCACCTTTTAAGTCGAAGGTGGTTCTGCCTCTGCTGCTTCAGAGGTGGGATATTTCGTGCCTTTAGCATAGCATTGGGTTTGTTATCTTGCTGACTTACTTCATTTTGTTTTCACCATTGACTATATGACTGCCGTTTTACACTTTTTAGCCTTTTTCCTTTTATGATTGACTTTTGTGAGATGTCACACTACTGGAGTGGACTACAGTTGAATCAAGGAACAGATGACCTTGCTGTTTGGTCCCTTCAACCACAACCACAACAACAACCAACTATGCCGACGATATTTACTTTTACGTTACTCATGTTGGCAGCTGTTCTCTAATCGAATTCAGAATATTTACTTAGTCTCCTTTTGTGAAGGCATTTCAGAAGGCTAGGTCCACAATCAGTCCTGTCGCCTATGCTGCAAATGGTCAGCTCTGCTTTCATCTTGCAAGCAAGACTGGCAGCCTTTACCACTTCTGTTAGCCGCTTGAAAGCAGATAGAATCTCTTGTGATCCAAAGTGACACACATCATTGGTACCAACGTGAGCCACCACCTGCAGTGGGCTGCACCCTGTGCTCTTCATGGCATCTGGGAGGATCCTTCCCACATCTGGATTGACTCCACCCAGTATGCACAAAGTGTGCACATTGGATTTCTTACCCTTCTTGTCAGCCAAGTCCCTAATAAGGGATCTCCCAACTACCAATAACACCACCATATGTGACTGCTCGGATCTTGCAAGCTAAGTGGTTTCCTCTGAAACCGGACAGGCGACAGCACCTAGCTCATCAACAGTGTCAGCCACAGACAGCACCTGGAACCTGTTTGTCAGACAATCTGGGGACGCCTTATGTGTGGCCACTGGGGAAATCTTTTGCCACCCTCTTCACCCCGGGACAACATCCCACTCAACCATCAAACACAAAACACCCAGACACAGCCGGTAAATTTGCCTGCCACGTGCCGCTTGCTATTAGCTGCAGGCAACAGAAGCACTGGGTTAAGAACGAGGACAGTTCCCGCCTGGCCGCCCACCCGACCTCCCGCCCTCCCTTTCCCGTTCCCGTTCCCGTTCCCGCCTGGCCGCCCGCCTGGCCGCCCGCCCGCCCGCCCGCCCGCCCGCCCGCCCGCCCTTTCCCGTTCCCGCCCTCCCTTTCCCGTTCCCGCTCTCCCTTTCCCGTTCCCGCCCTCCCTTTCCCATTCCCGCCTGGCCGCCCGCCGCCTGCCCTCCCTTTCCCTTTCCCGCACGGCCGCCCGCCCGCCCGCCCGCCCTCTCTTTCCCGTTCCTGCCTGGCCGCCCGCCCTCCCTCCCTTTCCCGTTCCCGCCTCGCTGCCCACCCGCCTGGCTGCCCGCCCGCCCTTTCCGGTTCCCGCCTCGCTGCCCGCCCGCCCTTTTCCCAAGTGCAGCCCCACTGGGCACCTGCCCCACCTGTTAAAGAAGCCCACAGTGCTGCTAACCCCGCCCTGCCTGCTGTAGAGTCCCACAAGTTTCCCCCGCCCCTATTGCCCACTAGATATTTCTACCCGCCCTCCACAGTCCTCATTCATTGTTGCTGCCCATTCTTGGTCCAGTCCCTCAGTCGCCTGCAGCCAATAGCGAGCGGCACGTGGCAGGCAAATTAACCAGTTCTGGCTGGGTGGTTTTCGTTTGTTCTCCAGACTGTATTGTGCTTGTGCTGTCATGCTGTGACTTGATAAATCGCTCGTGGCTCACGACTGTTTTTGATTGTGTTTGGAGATCGAACAGGACACAGTAAGCACTGTTCCCTGAGAAAAGAATGTTCTATGTACATTGTGTATGATATTTGTAAATATTCTTCACATAGGTTCTCATTGTAGGAAGTAGTACATACAGCGCCACGTGACAGAAGAAATTTTTTTTAAGTAGAAAAGAGTGCACATACAATGAGCTGCATGGGCAGGAATCTTCGTAAGTGACAGTTCTTTCTCAAACGTCCTTAACCCCTACATTAGGCCGTTTCTTGCACCGTGCAGCTGCCGTTGTTGTGGTGTTACCTGCTGCCACTGTGGGGATTTGCAGGAGCTGCTATCTCTTTTGGCCTATGTAATTATTCCTGAGCCCCGAGGTGCTATTTTGTAGCACATTCTATGTTAACACGTTTTGACATGCTTTGCTCAAATGAAGTGACTGTTGTTATTGTAACTTGCCAAAAGTTTGAAGCTTTTGGCAGCAGCTAGTGTGTTATAAAAATAAACAAATTACTTTTGACTTATTTTGATAGGCAGGGGAATGATTTTATCCAAGGAGCTAAAGCATACTCAATTTCTAAATAAATTTTGTACAAGGAAACTATTTTTTATCTGGTGCTATTCGAAAGAGAGTATTAAAAATAGACCCAAATAACATGCTTTACAATAAATATGTTTTTCTTATTTTATTTCCATTGAGGTTTTTTCTACTGCAGCACATTTGGCAATGCCTCATAGGTGCCTGTTTCTTCTCAATAGAGGGAACATCTTCCAGAAAGAACATTTTCACCAACCTGTGTCGGAGCTGACACTTGGCAGAAACAACCCACTTTTCTTTGTTGAGAGGGAGAATGTATGAATGCTCCAAATTTGTCAATTAAAACATTTTTAGCTTAATTTGACAATCAAATCTCTCGAATTTTTCATTAAGTTTCTTGTGCAAGAAATTAGAATTTAGAGCAGCAACAGTCAACATGGTGAAACTGCTTTATGTAATGTTTTTAATAGATGTTTCCTTCCTCTCGAATAATTTTTCATGTACTAGTCAGAAGTCCGTGCCACCCATTGTCTCAATGTGTTTGAGGATAGTTTCTGGCTTCACTTTCACTGTTTTCTTCCTCACAACTTTTAGTAATTATTCACTGTTCATACTAAACACCATATAAACGTCTTTTTTTGTGTTACTGTCCCATTGCCATCTATTTCCCTTTCCAAAAAGTCATAACTGTACCCTTCTTCAGTTTTGCCTCCCTCAGAGCAGCTGGTGTTTCTATGGTGGTACTCATAACTGTGCCAGTGCCATCAGTATTTTTAGAGACAAGGAAATGAAATAACTGGAGACCCAAATAAAATCTGTTGGTACGCCCTTTGTCAAAATATCCTTCGAGCAAAGGCAAAACTTACTTTTATGTGTAGGAGGATTTTTAATATGTTGTGGCTCAAATACTATGTATCTCCCTGTGTGAACTGTAAGGCAAAATAAGAAGCCACTATTTGCTTCACACAAGCAAAATGTTTAGTACCAATGAAATGTGCTCATTTTGGGAATGACTTTTTTTTTTATAGAGGTGTCCCTTTCCACTATGAAAGTTACTTGCCAGTAGTAAGTTAGTTAAGTGTTCAACAAATGATTTGCATGATAAATTGTAATGATGTAGAATGAGTCATTTTACATTAGAGTAACAAATTAATTTTAAAGTATGGCTGGTTGCATGATGGACATTCTTTTTTTCATATACAGATGTCAATTAGTAATTCCTACCTACCATCTTTAAACATTGCAATAGTACAAATTGTTTTATGAAATAGAAATAGCTGTCAAGGAGAAACTCTCTTGGTTTGTTTTAAAAATTTACATCAGTGTGAGACATTTTATGTAATTTGGCAAGTGATCCGAAATTGTTGGTTGCAGCATTGTGCACACTTGCTCATGCTGAAAACAACCATATTGTTGAGTAATGAATGTCACTTTTTCTTCTGCTATTGTAATAATATACATTTCAAATCCTTTTGAACTGCAGTGGACTATTTACAACAAATTTCATGAGAGAGTCAATATACTGTGACACAGCTAGGGAGTAAATATACTGTGAAGCAATAGTCAAAATGCTTAACTCTTCAAATGGATGCCTATAAGATGATTGGTTGTGAGCACCACTTATTAGTCTTACAGCACATTTTTGGGCAATGAACACTTTCTTTCTTAAAGTTGAATTAACCCAGAACATTAGTATGTAATGCATCATTGATTGAAAATACGCAAAATATTGCAGATTACAGATTTGTTTCATCCAAAAGATTCTAATGATTCAAAGTGCAAGTTTGGCTGAACTATGTTGTATAAGGGATTCAAAAATGTATCTTTTTCCAGTTTAAATTCTCGTCAATATTGACACCTAAAAATATTGATCCTTTCCACCCTAATTGTTTTTTCTCACCTAGTATTATACTTAACATTGCTGTAGTACCTCTAAGTGTATTGAACTGAGTATGTAGAGTCTCTTTGAAATAGAGTGAGACCATTTACAGAAAGCCAAAACATTGATTATCATTTCTTCTGTTGCTGTGTATGTGCTCGGAATGATGACAAAACTAATTTTGTCAAGAAAAAGAAGTAATTCTGCTTGTTGTAGATTAGATAGAAAATTGTTTACCTGTATGAGGAACAAAAGCAGAGCTAATATTGAGCCTTGGGAACACCATTCACGATTTCTCACCAGAATTCTCACTCGGGAGTGTACACTGCATGAAATGTTTTCTGCAGATGGTCAGCCACAAGTATTTAATCTTTATAATTTAGCTGGAATACTAGAATCCTTCGAGCAGATACAATAGTCATGAAAATGAATAAATTTCAGCAGAAGACTTAATCTACTGTCTTGCATTACTTTCCAGAAAAGTGGTGTTTAAAGTGTTTCTTTGATTGAATAATAAATTTCAAATAAGCGTTTCTGAACTTTGACTTTGAACAAGGAATAAAATTTTTCTCTGTGTGTTGGTACAGATTGATGCACACACAATTGTTTCAGTCTGTACTTGAGTGAACTTACAATTGTTCAGCATACTTGCTCATCTCAATACTTATAATTGTTAACAACCTATCGTTAAAGTGAAAGTATCCTGTGGATTCAGAAAACAAGCAAAACCATTTTTATATACATTGTCCCTGTAAATGCAAATTTAGTCCTGCCTGCACTATAGTTAACAGACCATGTTCTCATGGAACCATAGTCAGCAGCCAGCACTTCAAGGTCACCTTACCCACATGACATCTCTGCATCACCTTCATTAAGGTCCTCATATCCACTGTTTTCACCACTACTAGACCAATTATAAGCATTTTCATTTAATAATCTTCGAATGCCTTCACCATGCTGAGACATGTGTGATGTATCACATACATTCTCCTGGCTCTCAACAATGGGTATACTACCTGATGCAATAATTGTTTCATAGAACAGAAATGCCATCCACAAATATCAGATAGTGTTTACACTAGGTAATGTGACCCTTGTGGCTAATATAAAACTCCAAATACATGTTGTAGAGCCTTCCAAATGTAGTAACCTGTGCAGTGTATCCTGAGCCCAGCTTGTAGAGCACAGTTGAGGGTTTAAATGTGTTATGGCTTCTGGTGTGTGTCATTTTTACATTTTTCATTTTGAGAAACAAATGGAAAATTGAAGCCAGTTTCCATGTTCATTCTCTCTTGTCCCTTACTTATCTTTAATCAAATAGAAATTATTTTTTGTTCTGTCTTTTACTTCTTCAAGTAGAATAATTGGGTTACCATTACTTGTGTATCTGAAAGTCATGAAAATAAAAACATTTTTTTTTCCTAGGCAATGGCTGAGGAACAGTTTTGCCTTCGCTGCAATAATCACCAGCAAAATTTCATCTCGGTTTTCACGCACCTACTACGCACGGAATCTCTGGTGGATGTAACACTGGCTGCAGAGGGCAAGCATCTCCAAGCTCACAGAGTAGTTCTCTCTGCTTGTAGTCCATACTTTCAGGTAGGCACACATGCACAATCAGCAAAATTATAATTTTTTGGATTAACAGTTTACATTTAATATGCTGTAAATACATTTGTTTATGCTTCTACAATGGGTATGCAGTCTCTTCATTAATTGCCATTTTTTTGATGAGTACGCAATTTTTTCATTCTTTTTCTCCATTTCTTCAATTTGGTACTACCTAGGAATTTAAATGTTTTTTTTTTTTTTTGCTCACAATACTCCCATAAAACAATATTTTTGGTGAGCAAATGTGGAAAGTACTCAATATGCATAGTATTTGTGTTTTGTAATAACTTCTTGACTATTTGACAGCTGTTAATGCTTTGGAAGTTAAATCTTCAGTACCATGTTAAAATGACTGGTTGTTGTTGTTTTTGTCTTCAGTCCTGAGACTGGTTTGATGCAGCTCTCCATGCTACTCTAACCTGTGCAATCTTCATCATCTCCAAGTACCTACTGCAGCCTACATGCTTCTGAATGTGCTTAGTGTATTCATCTCTTGGTCTCCCTATATGATTTGTATGCTCCACGCTGTCCTCCAGTACTAAATTGGTGATCCCTTGATGCCTCAGAACATGTCCTACGAACTGATCCCTTCTTCTAGTCATTTTGTGCCACAAACTCTTCTTCCCCCCATTTCCATTCAATACCTCCTCATTAGTTATGTGGTCTAGCCATCTAATCTTCAGCATTCTTCTGTAGCACCATATTGCGAAAACTACTACTCTCTTCTTGTCTAAACTATTTATCATCCATGTTTCATTTCCGTACATGGCTACACTCCATACAAATACTATTAAGAAATGACTTCCTTAAATCTATACTCAATTTTAACATATTTGTGTTCTTCAGAAACGCTTTCCTTGCCATTGCCAGTCTACATTTTATAACCTCTCTACCTCAATCATCATCAGTTATTTTGCTCTCCAAACCGCAAAACTCCTTTACTACTTTATGTGTCTCATTTCCTAATCTAATTCTCTCGGCATCACCTGACTTAATTCGACTACATTCCATTATCCTCAATTTTCTTTTGTTGTTGATCATCTTATATCCTCCTTTCGAACCACTGTCAATTCCATTCAACTGCTCTTCAAAGTCCTTTGCTGTCTCTGACAGAATTACAATGTAATCGGCAAACCTCAGTTTTTATTTCTTCTCCATGTATTTTAATACCTACTCCAAACTTTCCTTTCGTTTTCTTTACTGCTTGCCCATTGTACAGATTGAATAGCATTGGGGAGAGGCTACTACCCTGTCTCACTCCCTTCCCAACCACTGCTTCTCTTTCATGTCCTTTGACTCTCGTAACTGCCATCTGCTTTCTGTACAAGTTGTAAATAGTCTTTTGCTCCCTCTATTTTACTTCTGCCACCTTCAGAATTGGAAAGAGAGTATACCAGTCAACATTGTCAAAAGCTTTCTCTAAGTCTACAAATGCTAGAAATGTAGGTTTGCCTTTCCTTAATCATTCTTCTGAGATAAGTTGTAGAGTCAGTATTCCAGCACGTGTTCCAACATTTCTACAGAATCCAAACTGATCTTCCCCGAGGTCAGCTTCCACTAGTTATTTCATTCACCTGTAAAGAATTAGTGTTAGTATTTTGCAGCTGTGACTACTAAACTGATAGATTGGTAATTTTCACATATGTCAACACATGTTTTCTTTGGGATTGGAATTATTGCATTCTTCTTGAAATCTGAGGGTATTTTGCCTGTCTCATACATCTTACTCACCAGATGGTAAAGGTTTGTCAGGACTGGCTCTCCCAAGGCTTCAGTAGCTTTAATGGAATGTTGTCTACTCCCGGACCTTGTTTCAGCTGAGGTCATTCATTGCTTTGTCAAACTCTTCACGCAGTATCATATCTCCCATTTTATCTCCATCTATATACTCTTCCATTTCCATAATATTGTCCTCAAGAACATTGCCCCCGTATAGACCCTCTATATACTCCTTCCACCTTTCTGCTTTCCCTTCTTTGCTTAGAACTGGGTTTCCATCTGAGCTCTTGATATTCATGCAAGTGGTTCTCTTTTCTCCAAAGGTCTCTTTAATCTTCCTGTAGGCAGTACCTGTCTTACGCCCTAGCAAGATAAGCCTCTACATCCTTACATTTGTCCTCTAGCCATTCCTGCTTAGCCATTTCACACATCCAGTCGATCTAATTGTAGAGACGTTTGTATTCCTTTTTGCCTGCTTCACAGGGAAAGAAAACTGGGAACATTTTGGAATTCTAGAAATTTTTCATTGTTTCAGTTTTGACTTAAATTTTTGCAATTTTGATGATTACTGATACTCTAACAAAGAGTATCACAGTCATTTACTGCTGCAGATTAATACTGCAGCAATAAAACATAAACAAGAGAAAAACACCAGTATAAAAGAAAGAAAATGGTCCATTTGTATCAACAACACACAATGTACACACAAGCAGTTTGCTGAAAGCAAAATGTGTCAAAGGATTTAGGGCACAGATTGTGCAATGCTTCATAACAGAATCTATTTTGAGGAAAGTGTCATCACAACTGTTGAAGTTAGGTACATTTGAGCAGATGCCAGTGAGCTCATGTGCATGCACAGAGCTACCCAGAAAAATTTTTCTGGCACACCAAATGTGCACAGAGCAATCTTGTTTGTAGTGAGTAGTAGTGTCCACATAACCTGCATTTATGTTATGTGATTTTGCTGTTCTGTCTTTGTTTTCATCTGACGTGAGAGCTGTAAACAAATAACTGCAGCTATCAAGTGACTTAAAATACATTCACATAATTATGGAGGACTGAAATATGTTATTAATTTGTTTTCTGATTTTATTTTATTTCCATTTTATTTGCAATTAAGCTTAATCACTTTGCAGAACAATCTTTCTTTTTGTCAGTTTACTAAGGAAATGTTGCGTCTATTAGTGTTTTTTGCACAGGCATTCTGTTTCTTTGAAACAGTGTTTCATTACACTCTATTAAGCACTCCATCTTCAGGCCACGAGTGGCCTGCTGGGACCATCCAACCACCATCTCATCCTTAGTGGAGGATATGGACAGGAGGGGCGTGGGGTCAGCACACTGCTCTCCCAGTCATTACGATTGTATTCTCGACCGAAGCTACTATTTGGTCGAGTAGCTCATCAATTGGCATAACGAGGCTGAGTGCACCCTGAAAAATTGCAACAGCATATGGCAGTTAGGATAGTCACCCATCCAAGTACTGACCGCACAAGACAGCACTTAACTTTGGTGATCTCACAGGAACTGGTGTATCGACTGCAGCATAGCAGTTGCCGCATTCCACACTATTAGCTTGTTTGCTAGTCACTGAATCTCAAGTGCACATTTTCATCTTCTGGCATGTTTGGCATTATGCCATAATAAAGAATGGAACTTGAGATAATACAGTAATAGTACCCCCGAGAATATTGCCACATTGAAAGCCACACAGAAAAGCTTCAGCTGAATTTTATATGTCTGCCTCCCATGAACAGTCTTTTTTTTCAATTGCAAGACGTGTTGAAACACTTTCCTGGTTTCTCCTCTAGGCCTGATATTATTTCTTAATTTGTGTTGTCCACATCTTAAATTTACAGAACACCATTCTCGGGTAAATTATAGACCAAAAGCACACCAGGTTTGCTTACTCCTGAAGTAGAATCTAATGGGTAAGTATAGTTTCTTAATTTCACAAAAAAAACCTTATTAATTTTTATACAGTTTTAAAATCATGAAAAGCATGCTGTTCTTAGTTCTAGCATACAGAAATAGATGTTTTTTTTTTGTTTTTGTTTTTTTCAGCATTTTTTATTCCTTGTTACTGGCTTTCTGCAATACTGTGTGGATGTGAACCTGAATGGAAATGCTAAATTACAGTATTGCAGAGTACAAATAAAAAAATATATGTTAAAGTCACCAAATAGCAAAATATTTGCGTACTTTGAGTTGTAGAGTCTAGTTTTGAAACAAATATTGTGGCAAGGAGTGCATTCTAATTTTTCATTTCTTATATGTCCGAATTACAGTCCTCAGAACAATAACTCCAAATGCCTCTTTCAAATAAAATGTGACACTGCTAACAGGGTCACGTGATGTCCCGCTATGCATGAAATCCGAAACAAAAATGTGATGTAACGTGTACGTGCAGAGCAAACACAAAGCATGGGGTCGCTATGTCGTCATAGCTGCCCATGCACTGTAATTCCTGTCTCCTGGTGTTTTCTAGCAACTACTCAAATGTACCTATTTGTAACAAGTTCTGGGAAAAAATTGTGAATGGTGGTTTGAAAAGCATTATTTTCAAAGTAGATTTCCCTTTATGTAAGATGAATTATGTTAACTGTGAGAATGTGAGACGACTTTGTTAAATTGCAGTGTGTTTGACCCTCATTCAAAATACTAAAAGGACCAGACACTGAGAAAAAAATTTGACCCAGGAGACGAGATACATATTTGTCATCATTTGAAATTTTTGTGGCACATTTGTGTTTTATATAGTTTAAAGGGTAACAC
Source organism: Schistocerca gregaria (assembly GCF_023897955.1). Lineage (NCBI taxonomy): Eukaryota > Metazoa > Arthropoda > Insecta > Orthoptera > Acrididae > Schistocerca > Schistocerca gregaria. Next base: position 12,815,012 of record NC_064921.1, on the reverse strand, counting down.
ATACAAAGAAAGACAAACTGTAAGTTCTATGCCAATGTATAAAAAGGTTTACTATTCAAGAGGTTTAAAAGTTTTACACTTCGGAGAGAAAGTATACTGTCACTTAACATGGAGAAAGTGTGTTGTCATCAGGGAAAATTTGTATTTTCACTCTGGAAAAGTGTATTTTTAACCAGAAAATCTGGGAGTTTCTTTTTTTCTTGTCTGCGTACACACTGCATGTAGTTCAGGAGGTACAATGTCAAATACCAAAATGCGTGAAAAGCTGCTGCATTGTGCATGGCATTTTAGTTTATCACTTCTTTGCTACTAACTATAATCGGAACATATTTCACAGACAACATCCACATATGCTGCTGAATGTGCCTAGAAAAGAATACCTTTGTAAGAAAGTAGTGCAGGAGATATGATAAACATTGAGATGTATGAGCAACTTCTACATCGTGGATGACATTTTAATTTATTATTTCTTTACTACTTACTGTATTCACAACACATTCTGCAGATTAATGCATGTATACCACTGGATGTACCTGAAACATTACTATCTTACACATCATATAGTTCAAGAAATACAATGTCATAAACATTGAGCTGCATAAAAATAAAACTGTACGGTGAAATTCTACAGACATGCAAGTGATATATATGTACAGATGTATGTGAAATATGTCAAATGTGTGTGAAATATACTTGACATGTGCATATGCAGCAAAGCCACTAATAAAAAGGTCTGATTTGCTACACATGAGTTACAATCGGGAAACAAATACTGTAGGGGTAGGAACCACCAGCCTCTCGTTGGGCATAGGTTAATGACATTCAAGTTGCCTAAGTGACATCCAATTGTATGACTTCTACCAGGCCACTGGACCACACATCATCATCATCATTATTATTACTGTTGTTGCTGCTATCATCATCATCATCATCATCTCAAATGTGGCATTTACAGGTGCCTACACGTATCATGATGGTGTATTGCATTCATTCACTTTGAGTTGCTTGTGTGACACTCTTTTTTGTGAGTTGTTTGCTCACTTACAGTTCTTCAGTGTAGTATTCTCTGAATGGTGGAATAAAAACCACTGTTTTTTGTACTAATCAAGTTCATTGGATCAGAAACAAAGATATTCTCATTTTGGCAGCAATTATTTCCATCTCCTCAAATGCATCAAGTCAGTCACCTTCCCTTCCCACGCACAATTTTCCCCCAATCTGTTATCTAACTTATTCAAAGACAACTTTGAGAAGTATTTCCTTGCTGCTGTGGAGTGGCACCTGTTGTGCTCTCTTTGTTTTGTAGAATTTCATTTGGAATATTACAGGGTATCTGCTAAGTCACTCCCACTTTTTTAAACCATAATTTCTACATTTATGAATCATTTTTCTTACAACTACTTTTGTTAGAAATGAAACTCCATGAGGTTGTGTTTAACACAATTTTAAACCTCCACCTAAGGTCTGCATTCTCTACACATTTTTTTAAACAAACCGATACGCTGATGTGTGCAACATTAGGTGGAAAGTTCGCTAAATCATTATATATTACTGCTTCATATTCATCCAAATTCCTTGGTTTTCTCGTGTAAACCACCTCCTTAGCCCACCCCAAGCAAAAAAAGACACACACGGGGTTAAATCAGGGCTGCAGGCAGGTCTTTCATGCTCACCATGTTCTCCGATCCAGTTACCTGGGAAATGATGATGCAGTCATTCACAAGCAACACTTGCAAAGTGTGCAGGTGCTCTGTCCCACATGAATTGCAGCTGTGGGTTGTTCCAGCATGAATTACTGGTCATACGTGACTTTGCAGCATTTCCAAGTATCTTTTGTCATTCATTGTATTTCGCAGGAAGAAAGGACCAGTGATTTTGGATGGAGTGATACTGCACCATGCTGCCACCTTAGGACACCTCTGCTTTTTCAACACATTCGTGTGGTTTTCTGGCTGCCCAATAATGGCAGTTATGTCCGTTTACAAATCCTCCAATGTGGAAAACTGCCTCATCAGTCCACAGAATGTTCTCAAAAAGGTCAGGCCAACCATCATTCCAAACCAAGAAAATTTCTTCTGTCACTGTCACAAGGAAACAGTTTTATCCTGTGGAAGCCAAATTACATACAGGAACTGAGATCTTTTGTAAAAATCATTGCAACTGTGTAAATGAAAGACCACTTTCAAAAGATGCTTGACACAGTGATTCCTTAGGGCTCCTCATGAATTTTCTGGTGTTGTCAAAGCTGGTGGTCTTCCTGATCTTCTTGCTTTGGCAATCTCTCTGCAATTAGTCATTTGGAATAGCAGTTGTTAATTGTTTTTGCATCCATTGTTGCATGCTCCCTCGTTTAGCCCTCCACTCTTTGTAATGACACCACAGGTCTGCAGATTTTGTAACAAGTTGCAATTATGACTAGTGATGGGGAGCTCATGAATGAGTCCTTCAAATGAATGCTTCACTCCAGTGAAGTGTGAACTATCCACTCAATTTTAATGAACTGGTACTTCAAACTCTTCACAGATAGAACACTCCACCCTTTTTTGTAGTTCACTCACTCTCTTCCCCTCTCTCTCTCCCACTACATCGGCGCTACGTAACTCATCCTCCCTTCAGTCCTCCCTCTACTGCCTGTCGACGTTTCGTGCGGTGTTTTTTGGGAACAATAGGTTTATGAGTGGTTGGGGTGGTGAGGGGCGAGGGGAAAGCAGCTTCAGTTGCTTACTGCAATCATGACATCATTGCCCGTGACTATTTGTGCAGTTAAACTTCGCGCCCCCGGGTAGCCTACCATTGGCAGCATTTGCAGACAAATGAATATTAAAGATACAAACGAAGAGGCTGGCTGTGTGAGCACGCACAGCCAACATGAAAATAAATGTTTGTTAATAACACTGACGGAGGGATTTTACCTGAAATTGTACCAATGACTACAGGTGATAGTTTACGTTTTGAATCTGGAGGGTTATTATTCTCAAAAAAAAACTACAGGAAAACTTCTGAATAATTGCTTAACGTAGGTATATAGACTTTGTGACAGTGGTAAACGTACTCATTCTGTTTTGGATTAAATTTTAAAATGAACATAAAATTGAACTTCATTTCATTGGTAGTCCTAGTTTTGAGTCCATGAATACAACAGATAATGTTTCATTTGGCAGATAAAGACTTTTTTGGGCACTTCGTGAGAAAATGTCGGGCAAGATTAAATGTAATACTTGCTTTATATGTGCCAGGCTTCTCTGTTTATCTTTACTTTGAGTTAAATAGAGCATGGTCTAAGAGGACAGATGCTATAAGAGCGCAAAACATTGTGTGCACGTTACTGCATAGTTCGGCCATCTGTTGGTAAAATTATGAAGTATTACGAAGCTTTATTGTATGAGCGAGGCGAAATGACCATAGCCGCAGCTGAGCGGTGAACTGGGCAACTTCTCCAGGCTTCCGTACTTGATGAATGAACTACTTCATTTGAACACTTCACGGCAAAGAGTGAAAAGAATGAAGTAGTTCACGGGAATGAATGAGTTTGACCCATCCTTCCAATGTCAACGTAGGTGACATTTTCCAATTGAAACAAAAGGGGGAAAAAAAAAACAAAACAACATAAATTGCGCTGTTTCTAGCACAAGTAGTAATAAGACAATGGGTTCATAAATAAGGAAATTATAACTGTTTAAAAATAGGGAGTGACTTATCAGACACGTTGTACATACCCAGTCATGTGGGATGCTACCCATTGCAGTAGTATAACACTTCTTCAGGCTTCTATCACTGTGCCATGAATTCATTGCAGGAAGCTCAAAGAAACCTGAATAGAATTTCTAGAGTGCACAGAACTAAATTTCATTTAGATCTGCACATATCTTATGCCAATTATTTGGCAAATTTTGACTCTGAACTTAACTGGTATACTTTTAGACTTACTTTTTGTACTTTAGTAGATAAGATTTTGCATACATCTTGCAGCTTGCTGACTGCGTTACTCACTTTTTGTACTGATGCATCCACTTTGGATTTTGTCTCTTGAGTTTGAGATTATTCTTCATAAAGATTTTGTAAATCACAGGAAAGTTGTTCCTGTTTGTACTCTGCGAGGTTACTTTTCTGTTAATGTATTTATATTGTGGGATATGTTGGTAATTATTTCATGTCTTAGTTGTTTACATAGCCTTATCAGTTTCCTGCATAGTACATCAGATAATTCAGTGCGTTTAGTTTTGCTCACCTAACTGAACTGTTGACTAATACAATTCTTGAGATTGTTAAATGCCTGATTTTGCTGTGGAAACAGTTATCCTACATTTTTCTGATGATTTGTGAACTGCTGTGCCATATCTTTAAGTTGGGTTATTTGTTGCATGAGTTGTCATGTTGTCACTACTATTCACCTAATTTTTACAAGCTGTTTCCTGTTCTTGCACCTGCAATGTCACGAGCAAGTAATCAGAGGAGTTTTCCCTGTCGCACACTTCAGTTTCACTATTTGAAAATGTGTTTCCCAGTGAGAACTGAGAAATTGTCCCATTGTGGGTCATAAAAGTGACATCATGATTTGTTATGTTACCAGTGTCACAATTCATTAATAGTGAGATGCCAACCTCATTGTTTTGGATGCCATGGGCCAGTTCATGAGTTGGAGCAATATCTTCAACTGTTGCCAAGCTAGGATTTCTGACATCTTGGCATATTGCATTTTGTAATGAATTTTCAACAATGTCCATATCCTTTTACTCAAATGTGAATAGATTTTTAAGAAAGTTATGAATAAAAAATTTTCAAAAATGAAACTTTGTATGTATTGGTACTTTTCAATTAAGGTTACTTTAGCTGCATATTCACCAATGAACCTGATTACCGGACACAGGCTTATAGAGTTTTGAATGAGTTATCTTGCAGTTTAATGACGACGTAGTACAAATTTTCGTCTTTTCTATAGAAATGCACTGCCCATAAAGGATATTAATTGGAAGAATAAGAGATAATCTGCATGAGAGACCACACCGAGTGAGGCCATATAAGCACACAGCATAGCAGCTTCCTACCATTACCACTGAGATCGGCATTCCCAACATGTATCATTTGTTTTTTATTATTCTCATTCTCGCGGACATGTAACAAATACAATGAAAGTTTCATTAGTTTATTGTAAGCATAATAACAACCATTTATCTCAAAAACGACTTTTTGATCTCAACAAATGAAAGGTCTGTTCATATTTTGCTCAGGACCATCCTTTACATGGTCACCATTGATAATTGCATTAATAATTGGAAAAAATTGATTGGAAAGAACTGTTGAAAGAAATTTGAAGGTAATTTATGAATCTGTGCCCAGTGCTGGATGAACTTCAACTGATACCAATGTGAACAGACCTTCAATATCAATACATAATTCCATTGTGTTCAGTCTTGATTGTGACTGTGTCATGCAGGGTCTCTCCTCCGGGTATCGGGTAAATTCTTACTGTGTGCTCTGAACCTCCTGATGATGCAGGATCTCTGTGGTGGGTGAAAGGATGAACAAACTGGGATGGATGTCCCAAATGTGTGGATTAATTTTACGTTTCTAATAACTTTTATAACACTTTTAATGTATAATTGAGATACACATTTTTAACAATGCTGGTCTAATGAATCCAAGCATATGTTTGCATGCTACCACTTACAGGAACAAACAGAAGATACAGGAATTAATAAATTGAAGAGAATATCCCATCTTTAGTTTCATGCAGATGTTTCAAAACATTGTCCTTGCCACAAAACCTGTTAATTATGTTTGTCAGGGTCTATAACCCATTCAGTTTACATGTAGTTTACATGCATAAAATGAAAAGAACAAAAAAATAATATGATTCAACACACAATGTTAATGTAGTTGAAATGAAACATAGGTAAAGAACACTTACTCTTATATTAATGATACTTTTACATCAATAAATACTTTACACACCTTGAAAAATCTTTCAAGTACAACTGCCTGTTACAAAATCACTTGAGAGTGGTCAATAAGAGGGAACAACTGACTGGAGTGGAGACATCAATAGAGCACCTGAAACTGCTCTAGTTTGAATACAAAACTTGTGAATAGGCAGTTATGATACATTTCAGCAAACAAATGTGTATTGCATCTGCTTGGAGCTTTGAATCAAAATGTAGGTCAGTTACTGGCAGTCATGTTGCCTAAAAAATTTCCTGCAGTTTTGTAGAAATTTTTCCAAACTTGTCATTGCAACTTCATATGACATAAATACGGTTATTATTATTTTTATGTTTTTATGTACCTGCCAAACCCTTATAGCCTAATGTGCTGCATGCTGGCATGCAAAAGAATGTTGAGACAAATGTGTGTGGATTAATTATGGTTGGAATGTAACCACAACCAGACAGAGTATGGTTTGTGAGCAAGTTTTCAAACTTGTTTAGAAGAATTTCTGGCTGGCTCTCTATCCCAGAAATGCAAAATACAAACAGGTGTTTGAATACACACAAAACAAAATTGATTTACAGATAGTGCACTCAGAGTGAGTAACAGATGTGGCAGGAAGGATATGTAGCCACAGTGACACAGTAATTTCCAAATTGAGAATGAGTGCTTATCCAAAGCTTCTACCCAGGTAGCTGACTATATAAGGTATGCACACAAGGTTTTTCTTTCTAGACGAGGCAACTCCATCCACTCCAGACAATGGTAGCTGTAGAAGTATCGGTGTAAGATGTAAAGATGTTGGTCCTGCCCCCCTTCCCCCCCCCCCCCCCCCCCCCCCCCCCGTACAAATTAGGTGAAAGAAAATTAAAATCAAAGTGGTTAACTGCTGAAGTGCCAGAGTTTGAAATGTTTCTATGAAGCAGTAAAGCTCACATAATACTAGATACAGAAAATGGTTTAAAATCACAAGTTAGTGACATTTTTGTTTAAAATGTAAGTTTATATCAAAAGGAAAGGGCAATGATAAATAGGTATGATCTATTGTTCACAGTAGATGAGAAACTAGAGTCCACCGAGGTACAACTTGAAACTGCATGGGAGATTATGTGGGCAAGAGTCTGTATAGAGGGTGGGCATAAACTAAAATTGGATCATCTATTAACTACCAGACTCACCTACAAATGTAACTGTAAACTTAAGAGAAAACCACTGTCCTAGTATGAAAGCTCTCTCATCATACTGTAATTACAAGAGGAGGCATTATTCATGTGGTAATCAATTGGGGTAAGAGTTTTGTTAGTGGTGGGCATGACTAGACATACTGTGCAACATTATTAAATCCCTCCCCTGAAAACCACCTAGAACAAGTGATTCAGAATCCCACTGTCTTCAAGGCTGTCCACATGGCAACTAGTGTCAGTGACTATGAGGTGGTTGTAGCAATAATTTTACCAAATTGCATGAGACAACTAAAAAAGTGATAAGATTTATATACTCAGTAAAATCAAGCAAAGGTGTCATATCCTTAGCATAGATTACAACACACTTTGCTGTAATAAAATTTGTTATTACTGCCTGTATGCCTGTATCCTTGAAAAAGAGAGAGAGAGAGAGAGAGAGAGAGAGAGAGAGAGAGAGAGAGAGAGAGAGAGAGAGAGAGAGAGAGAGATAGAGATAGACCTCAAATGAAATGAGAATCGCATACTGGCTGCAGTCTGACAGGGATAATGACACGTGTAATGTGTTTGAAGTTGCTTGCTATGTATTCGGTCACAGCATTTATGATCGGTCACTAGAACTAGTGCCGGCAGCCTATCCAGTTAGGTTGTGCTTGCCCCATCTCATATTTTGTGCTCGCTTACTTGCTCATGCAGGACTTTATCCTGTGCCCCACAGCACGCTAGTAGTTCTGTGTGATGTGGCTGGTCACTACCTGCTACTGTCCCACAATGAACTGATGAGTGATTTGGAACAGTATGGTTTATCTACCTTTAGATACAATTGACAATGACATGCAGTGACCTGATTAGTAAACATATTTTTGCCCATGCTACATGATACTGGCAGCAGCAGCATTTTCCAGATCAAGCTGCTCACAGTAAACTCATGATTGTGACACATAAGCCCATTGCCTGCACAATATTAAAGATGGAGTGTTCTGTATCTCAGGACCTGCCATGTTGTTGCAGCGAAATGTGCTGATTTGCATCTTGTGCATTTGTGATAGACAGTCTTATTTCAGCCCAGTCACGTGACTTCCTGGACTCTTCCCTTCTACCATGGTGATGAGAGTACACCTCCACGAGACACAGAAACTACTCTAATTCAGCTGCTCATGAGCTAAAATACATATTTGTCAAGTTTTGGTGTGAAGTAAACATTATTTAATTTGAGAATTATAGGCTCTGAAGACATATTTAGCAATTATATTTGTGCATTCAGTATTTTTTTTTACACCTAATGAGACCTTCTGATGAGAAGTGTTGGTTGTGAGGCTGAAGGATTACTTCTGTGTTGTGGAGGTTCATTTCTAGCTCCTATTACCAGCTAAACTTCTTTTGTGGGGCGAAACTGTAATAATAAAAATTGGGGGTCTAAAAATTCCTCCTCTTAACTCTTGTTTATACTTCACATATCTTTTTGGATGCTTTAGTTATCTGATGCTCTTGTCTTCACACAGATGCTGTTTACAATGAATTCGTGCCAGCATCCAATTGTGATACTGACAGATATTAAATACAGTCAATTGAAAATAATCGTAGATTTTATGTACTACGGCGAAGTCAACATCTCACAAGAACAGTTGCCAGCAATTTTGAAGGTGAGTGTCTTACATAGTTTTAAAATAAAGCTTAATGTTTATTTAATAACAAGATATAAAACAGAAAATTAAATATCTCATGTACATGTCTTTTTTTTTTTTTAACCAAGTGATTCTAAGCATTTAACGAATTGCACACGGTAGATATATTGATTGTTTATGATAGTTACCTTGATCTTGCCAAACAGCAGAGGGGGGGCTTGATGTGAGTAATGGGACAAGGCATGAAAATTCATTCATTTTAAACATGTCCATCTTTGATTGTCTTGTATACTTCTCAATACAGTGGCAAAATCTCCAATTTAGGCTTTGTCTCATCTTTACCCATTAGGCCAAATTTTAGCTTTTGCAGAAAAGCAGCTTGGTAGACTTCTGTTACAGTATTGTGGGAGATGCCTTTTGTTAAGAAAATCTGTTCTGTCTTGTGCAAAACTTAGTGTGTAGGTCAAGTTCTTCACAAATATTTAGGAAGTCACTGTACTATACGAAATTGTTGCTGAAGCCATGTAGTGTGATAACCTCTTTCAAGTGGAATAGGAGTAAAATGATATCCCCAAGGCAGCTTTCCCTTTTGACGTCATAGAACCTTTGAAACCAATAACAAGCATTGACCAATATCAACCCCCACACCCCCTTCACTAGGTCACTCAGCATGTGTGGGCAGTCAATGTGGTGGGAGCCCCCTGACAACAAAGGGATCACGCTACTGATACCTAAGCTGTTGCCTCCCAATGTATGATAAGGACTGCTTGCTTGTCATCCTAGAGTGTCAGAACTCCTGGCAATGTCCACCATTCTAGATGGTCCTTGTTGTGGGTGGGTGGCAACCATGGGGCAAGCCCCTGGTCATAATGGGTAGTATCAGGTTGGATGCTTGGGGCATTAAGGGTATAAAGCTGCAAAAAACTGTTCGTTTCTAAACGGCCATATCTTCAGGTGTTAAAGGATCATTGAACACTGCTTTGTGGGTACCTGAAGCCTGCCTTTCTGTGGCAACATCCTGGGAGGATGACCAGGCTCACAGTCTTAGGATGAAACACTTTCTCTGCAAACTGGTCTGTACTGGTATATTCACTGCCACAAAGCAGTTGCTTTTTGTGGAGAATTTTTAGGACAAATTTCATGTAATGGAGTCTCTCGGTAAGGTGCGGTCATGCTCCATGCTGATCAAAGCTTCTTCTGCCACCCAATATGCAGCTCTTCAAGCTTGTGATCATCTTGGTGATATCCTGGTGTCAATTAATTGTCACCAGTGTTTGAAGAGGGTCCAGGGAGTGATTTCTCATAAGGAAACTGCACTCTGATGAACTCTGGACTAGTCTGGAACGACACACTGTTCATTTTGGTCGATGTGCACAGAAGAGCCTTAAAGACAAACATACTGATACAAGGACCTTGACTTGATTTTGATTTGATTTTATCAGGGAAGCAAAAACATTGGTCAAGCCCACTGCTGCCCGCATCTAAACAGAATTTATTGTGTGGTATCACTCTGTGTGTGTCTAGTAAAGCCAACCGATGCCCCTGAAAAGTGTTAGGAGATCCTTTACCAGTGCTTTGCTCGATACAATTTCTTCAGGTCTGGTTGATCCGCTTATTCTGTATCTCTTAATCTCCAGCGCCTCACGTTCGAAGATTAGATGTGATGCAGTTTCCTTGCCCACACCACAGATCCCACGTTTGGGGTCTTCTTCTATTATCCCCATTGTGTGTAGGTGTTCTTTATATTCCCATGGCCTTTCAATAGTCGAACCTTGAGTTTCATTTCTCTCCTGTTGAAGCCCAGCATTGAGAGACTTCTCTTAGCAAATGGCTTCAGCATCAATACCCTGACATGTTTTTGGTTTGGACCTTAGCACAATATTATACATGCTGTCTCCTTGTCCAGTCCTATATTTTTTTCTTATCATCACCTTGGTAATTGTCAGGACAGGTTCTGGTCCAATAAATGGTGTCATAGCCCCTATCCTGGCCAACCTATCAATTTGCTCATTACCACTAATCCATGAGTGACCAGGGAACCACAATAGGTTTACCCCATTGCTTTCTACTTGCTCCACAAGGACTTTGTGGCATTCTGCCATGATCTTTGACCTTGTAGCAGAGGCTGCCAGTACTTTCACAGCTGCTTCGCTGCCTGAATAAATGAAAACACTCTGACCTCTGTAGCACCTCCACAAATTCTTCTCCACACACACCCTGATAGCAGATTTCTGCTTGAAACACAGTGGCCATCTTCCCTAGAGAGACTGCACTCTCCAGCCATGGCTGCACTCTTTACACCCCAGTCCCAACACCTCGGCCTGTTTTTGAACCGTAAGTGAACCAGCATGGTGTCGAATTTTCTCCTCCCAGAGTTCTCTACTTCCAATTACCACACTGAATTGCTTGTTGAAACAGCTGGGAGGTATTATATAGTTCGCCAGCATTTCCCAAACCATACCTATGTCTACTCAGTATTTTAGTGAGATCCTGGATAGCCCAGTAAGTTCCAGATTTTTGCCAGTTTTTAACCTGTGTGCTCCAGCTGCTGCATTCATCTTTACCCACAGGTTTAAAGGGGACATGTCCAGTATGTTTCTCATCCCAGCAGTGGGTGTGCTGCTAATTCCACCTGTAATGGCTAAGCAGGCCAATCTCTGTGTCTTAGCAAGCTCCTTAGCAGCTACCTGCTGTTCTACATTTTTTGACGCCTCTGTAGCCCCATAATTGATAATAGGTCTTACTACATAGTGTATATCCAGTACATACTCTTGGAGCTCAAGCCCCAGGTTTTACCACAAGCTCTCCTGGTACTCATTAGAGTACCTTCTGCCTTGGAACAGGTGTTCCTTATGTGAGCAGTCCACAATAATTTCTCATTCGGGGTCACCCCTAGATATTTCACCATCCCCCTCAGTGGTAGAGTTTTATCAAGAAGCTTGAGAGTCCTAAATGTGTGTCAGATCTGCTTCCTCATAAATAGTAAAACAAGTCTTCTTAGGAATGACCATTAGATCCTCTTATCCTCCTTCCTGCACCAATTTTGCACAATTTTCAATGTTCCTTATGCCATAGCTCTGACTTTACTTGAAAATTTGCCAAGATCATCTGTGTACCCCTGGCAAAAGTACTGTCTGTAGTTTAATTCTACAATGAGTCCATTCAACACAAGGTTCCACACTAGAGGGGCCAGGACCCCTCCTTGTGGACAGCCTCTGGTGGTGTTGATTATAATTTTTTCTTGCATCATGATGGCTTCTACCTTTCTATCACTAAGAATGGCTCAAATCCGTCTGCAAATTGTGGTCTCCAAGCCATGCAGCTCTGCTGCCTTAACCATGGATTTGATGGTCATGTTGGTAAAGGCTACAATGTCCAAGAAGATCCAGAGGGCTCTTTCCTGACAGTGTAGTGCTTTCTCCGCCTTCCCAACAAGTTGGTGGAATTCAGTTTCACACAATTTTCTTGGTTGGTGAGCATGTACATTGTCCTCCTCTCTTCTTAAAACATTAGAATAACTGTTCAAACTGATTCGTCTTGTATCCTTGGCCTGAGTATGATCAATTCTCCCTGGCTTTGGAATGAGGACAAACTTCACTGCTATCCAGACAGTAGGAATGATTGCTGCTGCTTGGCTAACCCTAACTAACCTACGTAGGAGTCTTATTCAGTTGAGTCCTGCTTGTTGCAGGAGTGCTGGGAAAATTCCATATGGGCCAGTTAACTTGAATGGTTTGAATGTTCCCATCACCCATTGGATTTTTCTATGGTCCTCACAGTCTCTCTGATTCCCATTTCTCACTTTGAATACCTGAAAACTGATATTTCACAGGGATCTTGTCCTGATCTATGTTGTTTGTCAGAGTACATTTAGGGAAAAGAGTCTCTAGTAGTAGTTCTAATGTTGTGTACTCTCCATCCTCCATCCTCTTTCCTTTAAGTTCCTCCTAGATTAGTTGGTATCCTAGTGAGGATTTTGTGAAGTCTGTGCTGAACAGCCCTACCAGTTACCTCCTCACAGAATATCATCCAGGGTGCTTGCTTTGCTTGTTTAATTGTAAGACTAAAATATAGGGAGGTCCTTGTCAAATACACTCATTGTTCTTTCCTTCTTGCAAGCTTAAACAGTCTTCATACCTTTTTCCTCTGGCCCACCAAGATACATCCCTTTTCATGCAGTTCTTAGTGACTGAGCAGATGTCATGGTATGAGGTCATGATGGCCTCTGCTTCCTCATCAAACTCTGCTGGATTCCTTATCGAAGTACTGACTTCCGATAGGCTTGAGTTGAGGTCCCTCCTATACACCTGGGATTCCTATAGGGCACGGTCTCTCTAATGCCCATTTCAACCTCGAACTTAATATATGTATTGTCTGATGAGGATGGGTCTAAAGCCACATGCCATTGTTTGTCATAACTACCCATCAAAGTGGAACAAAAGGTTATGTCAATTACCTCTTCCCTTCTTATATTCCTAAATGTATGTTCCTTGCCCTATTGAAGATCTCTAAGTTATTAGCTATAAGAAATTCTAGAAGGTTCTCACCTCTACTGTTCATGTTGGTGCTGCCTCACACTAAGGTGTGGCCATTAGCATTGCATCCAACCAACAGTTGGTCACTCTGTCATGCACAGGCTTCTGTCAGTCTCCTCATCTCCTCAGGAGGAGGAGGAGAGGACTAGTACTGCCTTTGTAAGGAAGGTATGCCATTACAAACTCCCTTCATACTTTCCTCACATAGTTGCATCCTGATTGTCACTAAATCCCTGGAACAAAAGTCAACCACTGGCATGAATGGGATTCAGTTTTGTACATAAATGGGGTTTCTTATATTTCTAGCATAAACCAGCTTACCTCCAGTGCCACCAAGGCCCGATACACCCCATTCATTTAAGGAGGATTCCTGAATCGGGACCACGTCCACTTCTTGTCTTCCCAGAAGACGACTCAAAGCAGCGGTGGCCCCTTTACTGTGTTGCTGATTTATCTGCAGCACATTTAGTCTCTGTCTTGCTACCATTGTTGCTCTGATGTCTTTGATTACCCTGATGGCATCCTGCAAGAACCCCGAGATAGTCTCAGGTCCTCTTCCTACATTGCCTTCAGGGACTTCTCTCAGACCCTACCTCAAGGGTTTGGCCATTTGGCGAAACCTTACGGTTGATTGCCTTCCAATCCTCTATCGAGACTTTTGGGATTTGAGAACCTGTTTTCTCAATCAGTCTCTGTAGAGGTACCCTTAAGGAGTTTTGGTACCCAGATTAACATCTTTGCGGTCTTGAAGAGCTCAGCCACTGTCTTCACCAACATCTTCACATCCTCCAACCTTAATATTAGGGGCAACTTTTCCTTAAGCCAGTCCATTGTAGACACATTCACACACAAAGATAAGTGCACTGTGATTCAGACAGAATGTCCTGAATTTGGGTTCTGGACCAGAATCCCCCCCACCCCAGTATTATCAGAGAGAGCCATCTGCATAAGCTGCTCCTGCTGCGAGGTGATCTTGACCACTGGATATCCTTGCTGGATAACTGCCATCCTGAAAACTGAGACGGCAATACTATACATCTGTTTGCCTATTTCTTGCTTCATCCTTTTCAGGATACCCTTATCCTGAGAACTGGGAGTCTTATTTTCCTCCCTTGTTCTCTTACTGCCTGTCCTTGATGTAGAAGGGGCATATACACCCCTTCACCCTGGGACAGTCTTTCCGTGGAAGTCTTCGGCTCAACTCCTTACCAGGACCTTTATTCTATTCCATTACCAGCTCTATTCTGATCATTATTTTGTAGAGTGAAATTTAACACTCCTCCACAAAAAACAGAAAGGCTGTGCAAAAACCTCACAGAGAAGGTGAAGGTTGTGTGTGACCGATGTTACGTGAAGCTATATTATGTCTTGCCATATGCGAGTTGCTTCCAGTGCTTGTGTTTTGGGCAGATGTCTTCCTGCTGTACAGTGGTCCTCTGTGAGGGAAGCCCCCATGTTCTGCCATCACTGTCCGCTCTTACCAGATCGCCCACCTTAAGAGAGAGAAAAGGAGATCCGAGAGTACAAGTCCCCCGATCACCTACCTTACGCCGATGCTTGCGAAAAATGTGATGGACTCCACCCATTGTTGATTTCTCCTGCTTTTGCCTCTGTTGCATCCTTTCCCCCTCATACCTCTTTGTTACTCCAGCCCTGTCCCCCTCCCCCTCCCCTGCACCCTGCAGTTCCCACACCCTCCTCTCCAGCCCACTGGTAATGGCGCTTCTGCCATCGATCACACCGCCCCCCTCCAACCCCCCCCCCCAACCCCCCCCCCCCCCCCCCTTGTCCATCTCAGGCCAGATGCCTACTACCACGACTTGGTCATGGGATACAATGTCTGTGTGCCCCAAGGTCACCTGGTCTCTTTTGTATACAGACCTTACAGAAGGCTGCTCTCTGTGTGCTGCCCTCCCCAATCTTCAAAAGAGAAGGAGAAGAAGAAACATAAGTCCCAGGACAAAGCCTCAGAGGTGCCATCTCCCCTGTTGCAACCCGAGTCTGACAACTTATTTGCGGACGTCACCCCATCTTTGTCAGTGACGACCACTGACGCGGTGACACGACCTCCCCCATGATGACCACTCTCCACATTTCACGGTTCTCAGGCATTCTGTCATAATTGTCAGTCCTGGGATTGCATCTAGAAGGGTCTGCACTTTGGTTTCCACTGATGTCATTAGACACTGGATCCTCCTTCGTACCAACCTGTAAGCAATAATGGTACCAGTGCGACGACCACATCACCATTTGCAATACAATCTCCCTCCAGGTAGGCCATTTCCTTAGGTTGACCTTCTACCTTAATACAGCAACTTCCACCACCCATATCTTCTCATTGAGGATATCAGTGCACACGAACCCCTGTGGAGGGAGTGACTCTTCGATGGGTAGTGGTCTTCTAACTGACCAACTTATTATAGACTTTGACTTGTGTCTCCTCAGCGATGGTTCCCCTACCCACTTCAGTGCCACTCAGGGCACCTTTTCTTCTATCAGTCTCACGATCTCCTGCCCAGCTCTCATGTCTTCACTACATAGATCACTCCAGGATCTTTTTGGCAGCGACCGCTTTCCGGTGATTCTATAATTGCCGGCGCTCACATTGGGTGATCCTATAATGGCTGGCTCTCACATTGGGCATTCTGCAGAGCCAATTGGCCTTTATAACGTCTGCTGTGCACTTGGACACCTCTCTTGGATTGCATTGATGTGGTCGTGTGAGACATCTCTGCCACTATTCTTCGTGCCACTGGCATTGTTATCTCCTCTTCTGCAGGTCCCCCTCACCATCGACCAGTACCGATGTGGACGGAGATGTAGCGGTCACTGTCCGGGATCACCAGTTGGTGCTGCAATAAAATAAGCACCACCTTTCATAGACTGACCTTATTGTTTTTAAGTGACTCCCTGCTAAGCTCACTGCCTTACTAAGCAGAATGGAAAGAGATACAGGGAGTGCTGTGTTTTCTCCCTGGGGATGTATGCCTCTTCATTACTGGTCTATTCCAAGCTCCATAGCTTTCTGGGCAGCCAGTGACAATCCAGGGTCTTATCCTGCAGGGTGCTCTGGTGCTCAGTGTACTGATCCACAGATCCTTGCAGAACAACTGGCAACACACTTTGCTGTTACATTGGCATCCTCTTCCTATCCTGCTACCTTTCTCCGACAGGAAGGATGAATTGAAGACCCCCCCTCCTCCCCCTCCCACCCCCTCTCCATTGTTTCAACTGCCACAAAGCTGAACCCTATGATGAACCCTTCATTGAATGGAAATTATTGTAGGCCCTTACCTCTTCACATTACACAGCCCCGGCCCATATTCCAGCCACAACTAGGTGATCCAGCACTTGGACATTGCCCAGGGCCTTCAACCAAATTTGAATCGTGGGTGCCTTCCCCTCAAAGTGGCAAGACAGCATAGTTATCCACGTCCTTCAGCCTGGAAAGAACCAGACATCCCTCGACAGCTACCGGCTTATTAGCCTGACGGACATATTTTGTAAACTGCTAGAGAGAATGGTTAGCTTCTGACTATGTTGGGTACTTGAATCTGGGGTCCTTTTGTCCCAATATCAAAGTGGCTTCTGGGAAGGAAAATCTACAACTGATCATTTACTCAGACTGGAAAAAGCAGTCGGACAGGCTTTTACTAACTGCCAACACCTTGTTGCGGGTCTAGTTTTACCTATATAAGGCATACGACACAGCTTGGGGCATCACATTTAAGTAATGGGCATCACATTTAAGTTACACTCAACAACTGGGGCTTTCATGGCCCCCTTCTGATTTTTATCCGGGAGTTTTTATCCTACTGACTCGTGCGGATTTTACTTGGCACTTCAGTTGACACCCCTCAGACCTAGGAGAACAGTACTGCACGGGGTTCTGTATTAAGTATTCCTCATCGCCACCAGCGGACTCGTAAGCTCAGTTGGGCCTCAGGTTTCCTGGCACCATATGTTGATGATTTTTGCATCTTATGCAGCTCCTGCTCAGTAACATCTGCCAAAAGCCAGCTCCGAGGTGTCATTCGACAGGTTTCTGTGTGTTCCTCTCCCGTGGATTCCAGTTTTCTCCCTCGAAAATGCAGGTTAAGCATTTTTGCCATTGATCCAATTACACCTGATGTTGATTTTTATTTTGGCAACCAGTGCCTATATGTTATAGCACAGTGCAGTTTCTTGAGCCTTATTTTGGATTTAAAAAAAAAATGTGGCTGCCCCATACATTCGTGCAGAAGTTGAATGCTCTCTGCCTTCTGGGCCACACTTCTTGGGCTGCAGTCCATATTACTCTACCCCATCTTTACTGTGCTCCGGCTTTGTTCAGACTACATTATCGTTGTCAGATTTATTGTGTAGTGGCTCCTTCCACTCTGAAACTATTTGACCCCTTTTATCAATATGGGATACTTCTGGCTGTCAGTGCACTCCACACTAGTTTTGTTCACTCAACCACGGACTCTCCATCTACAAATATGACGGAGCCAACTCCCAGTTTCTTATGCAACGGCTGTTTGACAATTCCCTTATCGTCCTGTGTATCCCACCTTTTCTGCAAATGAGGGATCTCTCTCCTGATGTGCCCTAAGGTGGGATTGCCAGTAGGAATGCATCTGACTTCCCTCTTTCACGACCCCCATCTCCACTCACAGGAAAGTGCCCCACGTATTTCCTCCCACGTCACCCCTTTGGTGGTGCCTCAGCCAGTGATTTGTTTTTGTTGTGGTCTTGTCCAGAGACTGGTTAGCTGCAGCTCTCCATGCTACACTATACTGTGCAAGCTTCATCTCCAGTACCTACTGCAACCTACATTCTTCTGAATCTGTGTAGTATATTCATCTCTCGATCTCCCTCTACGATTTTTACCCTCCACGCTCCCCTCCAGTACTAAATTGGTGATTCCTTGATGCCTCAGAACAAGTCCTACCAACTGATCCCTCCTTCTACTCAAGTTGTGCCACAAACTCCTCTTCTCCCCAATCCTATTCAATACCTCCTCATTAGTTATGTCATCTTTCCATCTAATCTTCAGCTTTCGTCTGTAGCACCACATTTTGAAAGCTTCTATTCTCTTCTTGTCTAAACTATTTATCGTCCGTCTTTCATTTCCGTACATGGCTACACTCCATACAAATACTTTCAGAAACAACTTCCTGGCACTTAAATCTATACTCGATGTTAACATATTTCTCTTCTTCAGAAATGCTTTCCTTGCCATTGCCAATCTACATTTTATATCTTCTCTGCATCAGTTATTTTGCTCCCCAAATAGCAAAACTCATTTACTACTCATTTCCTAATCTAATTCCTGCAGCATCATCTGACTTAATTCGACTACATTCCATTGTCCTCGTTTTGCTTTTGTTGATGTTCATCTTGTATCCTTTCAAGACACGGTCCAATTTGTTCAACTGCTCTTCAAAGTCCTTTGCCATCTCTGACAGAATTACAATGTCATCGGCGAACCTCAGTTTTCTCCAAATTTTTCTTTTGTTTCCTTTGCTGCTCACTCAATATACAGATCGAATAACATCAGGGATAGGCTACAACCCCATCTCACTCCCTTCCTAACCAGTGCTTCCATTTCACGTCCCTTGACTCTTATAACTGCCAACCGATTTCTGTACAAACTGCAACGTGTTAGATAAGGCAGGATGCGCTTTTCATCTCCTACTGCCACAGAGCATCATTTACTGCTAGGATCGTGTTGTGGGTTCACAGCAGAGCTGCAGCCATTAACAGGATCCTTCATTTCGTTACTCAGGCCTCCCACCACCATGTTTTAATGCATACCGACTCAGTGAGCAGCTAGCAGGGTATAGATCGATGCCACTGTCATCACCCTTCGGTCTCTGCTATACGTGACCTTTCCTATACCCTCGGCTGTGCTGCCAGCCCAGTTGTCTTTTTCTGGGTCCCAAGTCATGAGGGCATCTCGGCGAATGAACTGGCTGACCATTGGCTAGATAGGCACACATTTACCCACCGTTCCCTTTCACGATTTCAGGTGTGGATGTGTGGTTACATGTCAGATCTCTCTCTGCCCAAAAGTGGAATGAGTTGTAAACTTCACACAATAAAGTGGACTACTGAAGTTCGGCACTCTTCCTTCTACTCTTCTCGGAAAGAATCCGCCGTCTTATGGCGTCTATGCGTCAGTCGTATTGAGCTCATCCCTCATCTTCTCTTGTGTAATGAGCCACCCTCGCAATATGGTTGTGGAGCCAGACTGACGATGTACCGTATATTAGTACGGAGGGCCAAAAGGAGACATTCTACCGAGTTGTTGTTGTTGTTGTTGTTGTTGTTGTTGTTGTTGTTGTTGTTGTTGTTGTTGTCTTCAGTCCTGAGACTGGTTTGATGCAGCTCTCCATGCTACTCTATCCTGTGCAAGCTGCTTCATATCCCAGTACCTACTGCAACCTACATCCTTCTGAATCTGCTTAGTGTACTCATCTCTTGGTCTCCCTCTACGATTTTTACCCTCCACGCTGCCCTCCAATGCTAAATTTGTGATCCCTTGATGCCTCAAAACATGTCCTACCAACCGATCCCTTCTTCTAGTCAAGTTGTGCCACAAACTTCTCTTCTCCCCAATCCTATTCAATACCTCCTCATCAGTTACGTGATCTATCCACCTTATCTTCAGTGTTCTTCTGTAGCACCACATTTTGAAAGCTTCTATTCTCTTCTTGTCCAAACTAGTTATTGTCCATGTTTCACTTCCATACATGGCTACACTCAAAACAAATACTTTCAGGAATGACTTCCTGATACATAAATCTATATTCGATGTTAACAAATTTCTCTTCTTCAGAAACGCTGTACTTGCCATTGCCAGTCTACATTTTATATCCTCTCTACTTCGACCATCATCAGTTATTTTACATCCTAAATAGCAAAACTCCTTTACTACTTTAAGCATCTCATTTCCTAATCTAATTCTGGCATCATCACCCGATTTAATTTGACTACATTCCATTATCCTCGTTTTGCTTTTGTTAATGTTCATCTTATATCCTCCTTTCAAGACACTGTCCATTCCGTTCAACTGCTCTTCCAAGTCCTTTGCCGTCTCTGACAGAATTACAATGTCATCGGCGAACCTCAAGGTTTTTACTTCGTCTCCATGAATTTTAATACCTACTCCAAATTTTTCTTTTGTTTCCTTTACTGCTTGCTCAATATACAGATTGAATAACACCGGGGAGAGGCTACAACCCTGTCTCACTCTTTTCCCAACCACTGCTTCCCTTTCATGCCCATCGACTCTTATTACTGCCATCTGGTTTCTGTACAAATTATAAATAGCCTTTCGCTCCCTGTATTTTACCCCTGCCACCTTTAGAATTTGAAAAAGAGTATTCCAGTCAACACTGTCAAAAGCTTTCTCTAAGTCTACAAATGCTAGAAACGTAGGTTTGCCTTTTCTTAATCTTTCTTCTAAGATAAGTCGTAAGGTCATTATTGCCTCACGCGTTCCAACATTTCGACGGAATCCAAACTGATCCTCCCCGAGTTCTGCATCTACCCGTTTTTCCATTCGTCTGTAAAGAATTCACGTTAGTATTTTGCAGCCATGGCTTATTAAACTGATAGTTCCGTAATTTTCACATCTGTCAGCACCTGCTTTCTTTGGGATTGGAATTATTCTATTCTTCTTGAAGTCTGAGGGTATTTCGCCTGTCTCATACATCTTGCTCACCAGCTGGTAGAGTTTTGTCATGACTGGCTCTCCCAAGGCCTTCAGTAGTTCTAATGGAATGTTGTCTACTCCAGGGGCCTTGTTTCGACTCAGGTCTTTCAGTGCTCTGTTAAACTCTTCACGCAGTATCGTATCTCCCATTTCATCTTCATCTACATCCTCTTCTATTTCCATAATATTGTCCTCAAGTACATCGCCCTTGTATAAACATTCTATATACTCCTTCCACCTTTCTGCCTTCCCTTCTTTGCTTAGAACTGGGCTGCCATCTGAGCTCTTGATATTCATACACGTGGTTCTCTTCTCTCCAAAGGTCTCTTTAATTTTCCTGTAGGCAGTATCTATCTTACCCCTAGTGAGATAAGCTTCTACATCCTTACATTTGTCCTCTAGCCATCCCTGTTTAGCCATTTTGCACTTCCTGTCGATCTCATTTTTGAGACGTTTGTATTCCTTTTTGCCTGCTTCATTTATTGCATTTTTATATTTTCTCCTTTCATCAATTAAATTCAATATTTCTTCTGTTACCGAAGGATTTCTATCAGCCCTCGTCTTTGTACCTACTTTATCCTCTGCTGCCTTCACTACAACATCCCTCAGAGCTACCCATTCTTCTTCTACTGTATTTCTTTCCCCTATTCCTGTCAATTGTTCCCTTATGCTCTCTCTGAAACTCTGTACAACCTCTGGTTCTTTCAGTTTATCCAGGTCCCATCTCCTTAATTTCCCACATTTTTGCAGTTTCTTCAGTTTTAACCTACAGGTCATAACCAATAGATTGTGGTCAGAGTCCACATCTGCCCCTGGAAATGTCTTACAACTTAAAACCTGGTTCCTAAATCTCTGTCTTACCATTATATAATCTATCTGATACCTTTTAGTATCTCCAGGGTTCTTCCACGTATACAACCTTCTTTCATGATTCTTAAACCAAGTGTTAGCTATGATTAAGTTGTGCTCTGTGCAAAATTCTATTAGGCGGCTTCCTCTTTCATTTCTTAGCCCCAATCCATATTCACCTACTATGTTTCCTTCTCTCCCTTTTCCTACACTCGAATTCCAGTCACCCATTACTATTAAATTTTCGTCTCCCTTCACTATCTGAATAATTTCTTTTATTTCATCGTACATTTCATCAATTTCTTCATCGTCTGCAGAGCTAGTTGGCATATAAACTTGTACTACTGTAGTAGGTGAGGGCTTCGTATCTATCTTGGCCACAATAATGCGTTCACTATGCTGTTTGTAGTAGCTTACCCGCATTCCTATTTTCCTATTCATTATTAAACCTACTCCTGCATTACCCCTATTTGATTTTGTGTTTATAACCCTGTAGTCACCTGACCAGAAGTCGTGTTCCTCCTGCCACCGAAATTCACTAATTCCCACTATATCTAACTTTAACCTATCCATTTCCCTTTTTAAATTTTCTAACCTACCTGCCCGATTAAGGGATCTGACATTCCACGCTCCGATCCGTAGAACGCCAGTTTTCTTTCTCCTGATAACGACATCCTCCTGAGTAGTCCCCGCCCGGAGGTCCGAATGGGGGACTATTTTACCTCCGGAATATTTTACCCAAGAGGATGCCACCATCATTTAATCATACAGTAAAGCTGCATGTCCTCGGGAAAAATTACGGCTGTAGTTTCCCCTTGCTTTCAGCCGTTCGCAGTACCAGCACAGCAAGGCCGTTTTGGTTAATGTTGCAAGGCCAGATCAGTCAATCATCCAGACTGTTGCCCCTGCAACTACTGAAAAGGCTGCTGCCCCTCTTCCAGAACCACACGTTTGTCTGGCCTCTCAACAGATACCCCTCCATTGTGGTTGTACCTACGGTACGGCCATCTGTATCGCTGAGGCACGCAAGCCTCCCCACCAACGGCAAGGTCCATGGTTCATGGGGGGAGTATATCCATGGATAAACTGCTTTTTTATTTTCAGATGAATGTACAGCCTAGGAAAGCTGTGGTGCACACCATGTTTTGAAGAATACTTGCATATTCTTGGAGACAAAGGTGGGGTGTCATCCTGTAATGTGTCGAGTTCTAAAATATCTCCAATATAGTATTTGCCATTCAGATTTTCCTCATTGTCTTGGACACTAGAATGGATGTCGTATTCGGCAATGCCTCGAATCATCGTATTTGGTGCCTGTATGCCATGCTGCTCGACAATACACACTGCCAATTTGCAGGTGCCACAGCAGACCCCAAAATATATAAATCTGTTTGAGTATGTGTGGTATTCACTGGTGGTGCTTCGGATTCAGTGTATGGCAGTCCAGTACAAACCAAATAAAAAAGAATATAGTTCACTGCTTTAAAGATACAGAAGATTTAAATTTAATATTACTGAAATACCTGATGGTACAGGGAAAGATACGAAAGATACGAAAGGTACATTCTCATTTATTAACATACTGTTACTTTTGTGTGTCCGTGCAAATTTTTAGCAGTTTTCTCTGATGATTGTTGTCTGTTCTAAAGTTTTTGGCTCAATATTGAGTAAAAGCTGCATTGCTTCCTAACTGTAGATAGCTGAGGGTGCACTTACAAGGAATGTTAGAATGATCTAATGGCATCTCGTGGAAATCGGGTTTTCTGCCGGATATCAGCGTCTTCCAAACACGATATTTCGACGTCATTACTTGACTTCTTCATCAGGTGTTCCCTGAGACTGGCTGCTTGCTGGACCGGGTCGCATATTTATGCCTGCCCGGTGCCTGGTGTTCTGTTTGCCGTTCCCTAGTCGGTCGGCGCCCGCTAGTCGCGCTATCCTGCCGTTCTAGGTGTTCTCTATTCCGTCCGCTCCCGCTCTGGCCGTCTCCGACTGCGCCTGAGGCTTCCTGGTGTTCCCTTCTTGGTTCATGCCCGCAGTGTGCGGATGTCTGAGGCTCGTTGTTGGAAACATATTTTCTCCGGCATTGCTTCAGCAGTTCAAATGCCGGGTTCCATGCAGTGCTTAGCTGGTATCCTGCTTCCCGGTTAATCAAGTTTTGTGCCATCTTTATCTCTATAGATTCAGTGATGACACTATCCCAGAACCTGGGGGACTGGACCATGACCTTGGTGTTCTCATAATCCATGGAATGTTCCAATTCTAGGCAGTGTTCTGCTACTGCTGATTTTGTGGCCTGCCTTAGCCTGGTATGTCGCTGGTGTTCCTTACATCTGATTTCCACCGTTCTAGTCGTTTGGCCAATGTAGGACATACAGCATTCACAAGGAATATTGTAAATGCCAGGCTTCCTTAAGCCCAGGTCATCTTTGACTGTTCCAAGTAAGGCCCTGATTTTGCTAGGTGGGCAGAAGACACTCTTGATGTTATGTTTACTTAGTAATCTGCTGATCTTGGCAGAGACAGGCCCCGGCATACGGTAAAAATGCCCGTTTCTTGATTTCTTCTTCTTGCTCGTTCTCTGGTGTATCCTGACGTCTGGTGGGATGTAGAGCTCTGTGGATGTCCCTGTCCCCTCCGTTTCTCAGGAGGTGTGACCTGAGGTGTGAACAATCACCTAAGGTGGGAGTGCCCTTTGAGAGGGTCCCCACAAGGAAGGAGTGCGCCATCGGAGACACTAGCAATCATGGGGGATTCCTCCGCACTGGATTTCTCTTCCTCTTCTCTCTCGACTTCTGCCCACAAACGGAAACTTGACCAGCCACCAGTGACAAAAGTACTACCGCTTGCCCCACAGTTCCTCGTAGTTTCTCGATCTGAGGACGTAAAGGATTTTTCCTCTGTCAACCCTTTCGTCATCCAGATGGGCGTAGATGCCATAGCCGGATCTGTCATGTCTTCTACCAGGTTGCGTAATGGTACCTTGTTACTAGAAACTGAGAGCACCTTTCAGGCAAAAAAACTGCTTCGGGCCACACTCCTGTACACGTTCCCTGTCTGGGTGGCGGCTCACCGCACTTTGAATTCATCTCGTGGTGTGATCTATACTAGATCACTCGACGAATTGACTGACGAGGAGATTCAGTCGTTCCTCGCTGAGCAGGGCGTGACGGCTGTCGACAGGGTCATGAAAAAGGTCAACAATGACCTTGTACCGACCCAGACACTTTTCTTGACCTTTGATAGTGTTCAGCTGCCGTCGTGGATCAAGGCGGGCTACGAGGTTATTTCTGTTCGCCCCTATGTCCCGACACCTACGCGCTTCTACCAGTGTCAGCATTTTAATCACACTCGCCATTCTTGTTCCAATGCGGCTACATGTGTGACTTCTGGCAGGGATGCCCATGAGGGTGACTGTCCACCTCCAACTCCTCATTGTGTGAACTGTCGTGGTGACCATGCAGCGTCCACCCGCGACTGTCCCGTCTACAATGAAGAACGCTGTATCCAAGAAATTCGGGTCAAAGAGAAAGTCTCCACTTCGGCTGCTCGCAAGCTATTCGTTAGTAGGAAGCCCACGTTGCTCCCAGCGGGGAAGTACAGTACTGTCCTCGGCTCTCCTCGGACTACCAGAGAGGTGGCGACGCAGACATGCGATCTGACCTTCAGCACTACGGTCGTCCGTTCGGCCAGTGCTAAGATCGCCCGGTCGACGTCTCCTCTTCCTCCCATTGCCCCTCCAACACAAGCACCTTTATCAGGTTCTGCCAGGATGAGGACCCAGAAGTTAGAAGCACGGGCCTTCAAGAAAGAACTGTATCGTGCAGACCTTCTACGTACCTCGAACCCTCAGCCATCGACCAATCCTTCCACAAAATGACCTTCCAAGATGGCTCATAGGAAGCACAGTTCTCCTTCCCCGCTACGGGGCATTTCTCCTCCTGCAACCCCCCCCCCCCCCCCCCCCCCACCACCACCACCACCACAGGCCGTCATCCGTTTCGCTGACCGCACCGCTGGTAGCCGAACGTCTGGCCGTTCACCAGCGGAGGAAGCTCCCCCTCCCGGCCATCTTCACAAGATGGCCGATGAACCTATAGAACAAATGGACGATGACTGTCCGCCTCCTGCTAGCGGCGGCAGTGCTCGCTCGAAGCCGGGCCCTCAGCTGCCTTCGTGATGACCCCTTCTTGCATCTTCTTCTCACGATGGCACTTATTCACTGGAATATTCGCAGCATTCGCTCCAACTGAGAGGACTTGAAATTGCTCCGCCTGAACCGTCCGCTCATCGTAGCCCTCCAGGAAACGAAGCTACACGCCCATGCGATCAAATTCCCTTGGCACACTACACCTCTGTGCGTTTTGACTTACCCTCTGTGGCAGGTATTCCAGCTCATGGAGGGGTTATGTTGCTGGTCTGGGATGATATCTACTATGATCCCATCACATTGCACACTGGCCTGCAGGCAGTTGCCATCTGCATTACTCTCCCCAGTTTTACATTTTCCATTTGTACCGTTTACACTCCATCGTCGTCTGCTGTTACCAGGGCAGACATGCTGCAAATTATTGCTCAGCTATGTGCACCATTTTTGTTAACTGGAGACTTCAATGCTCACCATCCTCTTTGGGGCTCTCCAGCATCCTGTCCGAGGGGCTCCCTGTTAGCAGACGTTTTCAACCAGCTCAGTTTTATCTGCCTCAATACTGGCGCCCCTACTTTCCTTTCAGACACCTCTCTCACCTATTCCCATCTAGACCTCTCTGTATGTACTACCCAACTTGCACGCCGGTTTGAGTGGTATGCGCTTTCTGATACATATTCGAGAGACCACTTCCCATGTGTTATCCATCTCCTGCATCATACCCCCTCTACGTGCTCAACTAGTTCGAACATCTCCAAAGCAAACTGGGGGCTCTTCTCTTCCAGGGCGACCTTTCAGGATCAAACCTTCACAAGCTGCGATAGTCAGGCCGCACACCTCACGGAAGTCATTCTCACTGCTGCTGAATATTTCATCCCTCACACTACTTCTTCCCCACGCCGCGTAACGGTCCCCTGGTGGATCGCAGCATGTAGAGACGCCTTACGTGCTCGTTGACGTGCCTTACGCACCTTATAACGCCACCCTACAGTGGCGAATTGTATCAATTATAAACGATTACTTGCGCAGTATCGTCATATTTTTAAAGAAAGCAACAAAGCCAGCTGGGCTGCTTTCACAAGCACCTTCAACAGTTTTACTCCTTCTGTTGTCTGGGGTAGCCTGAGCCGGCTATCTGGCACTAAGGTCGATTCACAAGTTTCTGGCTTGACGGTCACGAATGACGTCCTTGTGGCCCCTGAGGATGTCTCCAATGCCTTCGGCCGCTTTTTCGCAGAAGTTTCGAGCTCCACTAATTACCCCCCTGCTTTCCTCCCCCGAAAACAGGCAGAGGTAGTTTGGCCATCTAATTACCACTCCTCGAATCGTGAAAACTACAACGCCCCATTCACCATGCGGGAGCTCGAAAATGCACTTGCCCGGTCACGGTCGTACGCTCCGGGGCCTGATTCTATTCATATTCAGTTGCTGTATAACCTTTCTCCTGCGGGTAAAGGTTTCCTTCTTCGTACTTACAATCGCATTTGGATTGAGGGACATGTTCCCGCATGCTGGCGCGAGTCTATTGTTGTACCGATTCCTAAGCCGGGGAAGGACAAGCACTTGCCTTCCAGCTATAGACCCGTCTTGCTTACCAGCTGTGTCTGTAAGGTGATGGAGCGAATGGTTAACTCTCGGTTGGTTTGGCTGCTCGAATCTCTACGCCTACTTACCAATATACAATGTGTATTTCGTAGGCGCCGCTCTGCTGTTGACCATCTGGTTACCTTGTCGACCTTCATTATGAATAACTTCTTGCCGAAGCGCCCGACCACAGCTGTGTTCTTCGATTTGGAGAAGGCTTACGACACCTGTTGGAGGGCGGGCATTCTCCGCACCATGCATACATGTGGCTTTCACGGTCGCCTCTCTTTTTATTCGTTCCTTTTTACTGGATCGACAGTTCAGGGTACGTGTAGGTTCTGTCGTCTCAGACACCTTTCGCCAGAAGAATGGGGTGCCACAGGGCTCCGTTTTGAGCGTCGCTCTATTCGCCATAGCGATCAATCCAATAATGGATTGCCTCCCAGATGATGTATCAGGCTCCCTTTTCGTGGACGATTTTGCCATCTATTGCAGCCATCAGCGTACATGTTTCCTGGAGCGCTGTCTTCAGCGTTCTCTTGACCGTCTTTACTCCTGGAGTGTCGCCAATGGCTTCCGTTTTTCTGCCGAGAAAACGGTCTGTATTAACTTCTGGCGCTACAAACAGTTTCTCCCACCGTCCTTACGACTCGGCCCCGTTGCTCTTCCATTCGTGGAGACAACAAAATTTTTAGGTCTAACATTTGACAGGAAACTTACCTGGTCTCCAAATGAGTCATATTTGCTTGCCAGTTGTACCCGTTCTCTAAATGTCCTCCGTGTTCTCAGTGGCACGTCGTGGGGAGCAGATCGAACCGTCCTACTTCGCCTATATCGGTCGATCGTGTGCTCCAAGCTGGATTATGGGTGCTTTGTATACTCCTCTGCACGGCTGTCCATCTTACGCCGCCTCAACTCCATACAACATCGGGGTTTATGGCTTGGGATCCGAGCGTTTTATACTAGTCCCGTTGAGTCTTCATGCTGAAGCCGGTGAATTGCCACTCACCTACCGGCGTGATATACTGCTTTGTCGTTATGCCTATCGGCTATTGTCAATGCCCGACGACCCATCATATCGTTTCTTCTTTGACGACTCTCTCGACTGTCAATACGGGTTGTATGTCTCTGCCCTGCTACCCCCCTGGAGTTAGCTTTCGTCGACAACTTGATTTTTCAATCCTAGCAACCTTTAGAGTGGGCGAGAGCCACACGCCACCGTGGCTCTAGGCTAAGGTTCGCGTTCACCTTGACCTCCAGTCACTCCAGTCACTCCCAAAGGTTACCCCCGGTTCAGTATACCACTCCCGTTTTGTCGAACTTTGTTCGAAGTTCATTAATATGACTTTCATTTATACAGATGGCTCTAAGACCAATGACGGGGTCGGGTGTTCTTTTATTGTCGGTGCACAAAGTTTCAAATACCGGCTACATGGCCATTGTTCGGTCTTCACAGCTGAGCTCTATGCCCTCTACCAGGCTGTTCTTTACATCTGCCGCCACCGACATTCTGCTTATGTCATCTGCTCCAATTCTCTGAGCGCCATCCAGAGCCTCAGTTATCCGTATCCGGTTCACCCTTTCGTGCACCGGATCCAACGCTCTCTTCAGCAGCTGGTGGACGATGGGTCTCCAGTTAGCTTTGTGGGTTCCTGGCCATGTCGGTATCCCTGGGAACAATGCTGCAGATGCCGCGGCCAAGGCTACGGTCCTCCAGCCTCGGACGGCTTCTTGTTGTGTCCCTTCATCAGATTGTAGCACGGTCATTTGTCGGCACATTTTATCACTGTGGCATGCCGATTGGGCTGCATTTAGGAACAACAAGCTTCGGGCCTTGAATCCTCTTCCCGTACCTTGGACGTTGTCCTCACGTCCTTCTCGGTGGGAGGAGGTCGTTTTGGCCCGGCTACGAATTGGACACTGCCAGTTCAGCCATCACCATCTGCTGACGGCAGTGCCGGCATCGTTCTGTCCATGTGGGCAATTGCTGACGGTCCGCCACATTTAACGTCCTGTCTGGATTTTACTACGCTGCGTCTTGATCTTGGCCTGCCATGTACTCTGGATGCCATTTTAGCAGATGACCCAGGAACTGCTGCTCGCGTTCTTTGTTTTATCAACTTGACACACCTGTCTAAGGACGTTTGATTATGCTGTAGTTTTTTAACCCTATTCCTGTTAATACGTCTTTTATAGTGTTGACCCTTTTAGTTGCTGTTTTAACCTTGTGCCTTGTGGTACATTCCTAAATTAGCCAGGGCGCTAATGACGATTGTAGTTGTGCGCCCTAAGGCTACAAAAAAAATGGTGTTTCACTGTATGTAATGTGTATCTCTCTTGCAATAGTGAAGTCTTTCAGAATGTGTTGCCTGCACTGATTTCTTAGCTCCATCCATCCTTCATAATTTTAGATGTATTCAATGCTCATAATCATTTGTGAGGTGAAACCGAGACCACTGCTCACAGCAAAGTTGTCCAAAACTTCTTCAGAGATTGATTCTTATCTCTTAAACACTGGTGCTCTGACACCTTCAGTGTGGAATATCTCTCGCATTTGGCTGTTGACATTTCCATTTGCTGCCCTGGTCTCCTCTCTTCCATCCATTGGATATTCCACTCCACAACTATCCTTTCTCTCCCTCAGATTCATTCACACAGGCATCCATCGAGATAAGCTCTCAGCTGTTCTGACTGGGGTACCTTCACTTCTTCCATCACCCTTAGCACATCGCCACATGGAGGTGTTGAAGCAGGTGTACAGAGAAGGACTGCAGCTGTTATATCAGCAGCCAACTTACAAAGCCTCTGTTGCTCTGGATGCCCCACCTCCCAAACTGGGAGGCAGTACTTCGGTGGACCACTAAATGGACACAGCCATTAAAGATAGCAGATGGGCTCTCCAGTGTGATAAGTTATAGCCACTGATGGAGTACCTTATCACTTTTAAATTGCTCCTTGTCCAGATCTGCCACCTAATAGAATTACAGAAACAAGAATGCCATGAATGGTATGTTATTACCATTTGACAGCATACCCTTGCTCTCAAGTTTCGGCAAAGATTCAGTGCCTCTGTGGATGCCAATCTCCCACAATGGTATCTGATACTTCCCTGAATTCTGGAGGTAATAAAAGGTATTAGACAGATTCTATAATGGTAAGACAGATTTAGGAACCAGGTTTTAAATTGTAAGACATTTCCAGGGGCAGATGTGGTCTCTGACTACAATCTATTGGTTATGAACTGTAGGTTAAAATTGAAGAAACTGCAAAAAGGTGGGAATTTAAGGAGATGGGACATGGATAAACTGACTAAACCAGAGGTTGTACAGGATTTCAGGGAGAGCATAAGGGAACAATTGACAGGAATGGGGGAAACAAAAACAGTAGAAAAAGAGTGGGTAGCTCTGAGGGATGAAGTAGTGAAGACAGCAGAGGATCAATAGGTAAAAAGATGAGAGCTAGTAGAAATTCTTGGGTAACAGAAGAAATATTGAATTTAATTTATGAAAGGAGAAAATATAAAAATGCAGTAAATGAAGCAGGCAAGAAAGTTCAAATGGCTCTGAGCACTATGGGTTTTAACATCTATGGTCATTGGTCCCCTAGAACTTAGAACTACTTAAACCTAACTAACCTAAGGACACCACACAACACCCAGACATCATGAGGCAGAGAAAATCCCTGACCTCACCAGGAATTGAACCCGGGAACCTGGGCACGGGAAGTGAGAATGCTACTGCACGACCACGATCTGTGGGCCAGGCAAGAAGGAATACACACGCCTCAAAAATGAGATTGACAGGAAGTGCAAAATGGCTATGCATGGATGGCTGGAGGACAAATGTAAGGATGTAGAGGCTTATCTCACTAGGGGGTAAGATAGATACTGCCTACAGGAAAATTAAAGGTCTTTGGAGAAAAGAGAGCCACTTGTATGAATACCAAGAGCTCAGATGGAAACCCAGTTCTAAGCAAAGAAGGGACAGCAGGGAGGTGGAAGGAGTATATAGAGGGTCTATACAAGAGCAATGTACTTGAGGACAATATCATGGAAATGGAAGAAAATGTAGATGAGGATGAAATGGGACATACGATACTGCGTGAAGAGTTTGACAGAGCACTGAAACACCTGAGTCGAAACAAGGCCCCATGAGTAGACAACATTCCATTAGAACTACTGACAGCCTTGGGAGAGCCAGTCATGACAAAACTCTACTGTCTGGTGAGCAAGGTGTATGAGACAGGAGAAATACCCTCAGACTTCAAGAAGAATATAATAATTCCAATCACAAAGAAGGCAGTTGTTGACAGATGTGAAATTTACTGAACAATCAGTTTAATAAGTCACAGCTGCAAAATACTAACACGAATCCTTTACAGACGAATGGAAAAACTGGTAGAAGCAGATCAGTTTGGATTCCGTAGAAATGTTGGAACACCTGAGGCAATACTAACCTTCCAACTTATTTTAGAAGAAAGATTAAGGAGAGGCAAACCTACATTCCTATGATTTGTGGACTTAGAGAAAACTTTTGACAATGTTGAGTGGAACACACTTCCTCAAATTCAAGAGGATGTAGGGCTAAAATACAGGGAACAAAAGACTATTTACAATTTGTACAGAAACCAGATGGCAGTTATCAGAGTCGAGGGGCATGAAAGGGAGACAACAGTTGGAAAGGGAGTGAGACAGGGTTGTAGCCTGTGCCCGATGTTATTCAGTCTGTATATTGAGCAAGCAGTAAAGGAAACAAAAGAAAACTTTGGAGTAGGTATTAAAATCTGTGGAGAAGAAATAAAAACTTTGGTTTTTGCTGATGACATTGTAGTTCTGTCAGACAGCAAAGGACTTGGAAGAGCAGTTGAATGGAGTGGGCAGTGTCTTGAGAGGAGGATATAAGATGAACATCAACAAAAGCAAAATGACGATAATGGAATGTGGTCAGATTAAGTCAGGTGATGCTGAGTGTATTAGATTAGGAAATGAGATGCTTAAAGTAGTAAATGAGTTTTGCTATTTGGGGAGCAAAATAACTAAGGATGATCGAAGTAGGGAGGATATAAAATGTATCCCATTTGAGTCATTTGATGTTTCAAAGTACTGCACTGAAAAGATGTTTGAATGTTGTGCAGGTGTGGTTAAATTTAGTGGAGCTAAACTTCCTACTGTTGTTGTTTTATAGATCCCCAGACTCAGAGTTCACAACGTTTTTGCTAAAGCTAGAGGAGGTTATTGGTTCACTTTATAGGAAATACAAAAAGTTAGTTATATGTGGTGACTTCAATATTAATTGTATAAGTGATT
Organism: Schistocerca gregaria; assembly: GCF_023897955.1. NCBI lineage: Eukaryota > Metazoa > Arthropoda > Insecta > Orthoptera > Acrididae > Schistocerca > Schistocerca gregaria. The sequence goes on along the minus strand of NC_064921.1, from coordinate 12,782,159 downwards.
GTGCAAGGAAAAGGATGCTGGTAGAACTCCTTAATCCATATAATCTTATTCAAACCATATTCTTTCCAACGAGAGTGCAAAGGAACAGTAGAACAACCATAGACAACATTTTTGTTCATTCCACATTACTAGAAGGGAATTCTGTTAGCAGAAAGGTGAATGGCCTTTCACATCATGATGCACAAATTTTAACTCTAAAAGATTTTTGTGCTGCATCACGTGTTAAATATAGTCATCATCTGTTTAGGAAAGCAGATTCAGTTGCTGTAGAGACATTTGTAAACCTCATCAAGGAACAAGAGTGGCAAGATGTTTATAGCACTGATGTAGTAGACGATAAATATAATGCTTTTCTCAAGACTTTTCTCATGCTCTTTGAAAGTTGCTTTCTGTTAGAATGTTCAAAACGGGGTACTAGCACAATCAGGCAGCCTGGGTGGCTGACTAGAGGGATAAGAATATCTTGTAGAACAAAGTGGCAATTATATCAAAACGTTAGAAACAGCCACAATCTAAATGCAGCAGCCCATTACAAACAGTATTGTAAAATGCTTAAAAAAAGTTATTAGGAAGGCAAAAAGTATGTGGTAAGCAGATAGAATAGCTAAGTCTCAGGATAAAATTAAAACCATATGGTCAGTCGTAAAGTACGTAGTGGGAATGTTGTGTTACTGATAAGTTGCGTATATGTACAGTACTTAATAATCACTTTCTGAATATAGCTGGTGTACTAAATAGAAACCTAGTCCCAACAGGGAATCATATAGCACTCATGAAAAAGTGTTCCGAGAATGTTACCTGAAATGCTCCTCCATGATACTGACAAGAGGGAGATTGAGTTAATAATTAAATCACTAAAGACCAAGAACTCTCATGGATATGACGGGATATCTAGCAGAATACGGAAGTATTGTTCCATGTATATTAGCCCAGTACTTAGCCATATCTGCAACTTTTCCTTTAGGAGTGGACGGTTTCCTAACCGATTAAAGTACTCGGTATTGAAGCCACTTTATAAAAAGGGAGATAGGGATAATATTGACAATTATAGACATATTTCTATGCCATTAGTGTTTGCTAAAGTTATCAAGAAGGTTGTATATATAAGGTTACTGGAGCATTTAAACTCACATAATTTGCTGTCAAATGTAGTGTTTGGTTTTAGAAATGGCTTAACAAATGAAAATGCTATATAATCTTTTCTCTTTGAGGTTTGGGATGGATTAAATAAAAGGTTGAGAACGTTAGGTGTTTTCTTTCATTTAACGAAGGCTTTTGACTGTGTTGACCACAAAATATTACTGCAGAAGTTGGACTATTATGGAGTAAGGGGAGTAGCTTAAAATTGGTTCGCCTCTTACTTTAAGAACAGAAAGCAGAAGGTAATTCTCCGCAATATTGAGAGTGGTAGTGATGTTCAGTCCCAATGGGGCACTGTTAAGTGGGGCGTTCCCAAAGGGTCGATACTGGGGCCACTGCTGTTCCTTATTTATATAAATGATATGCCTTCCAGTATTACAGGTGATTCAAAAATATTGCTGTTTGCTGATGACACCAGCTTTGTAGTGAAGGATCTTTTGTGTGATATTGAAACATTATCAAATAATGTAGTTCATGAAATAAGCTTGTGGCCTGTTGAAAATAATTTGATGCTAAATCACAGTAAGACTCAGTTTTTACAGTTTCTAACTCACAATTCTACAAGAACTGAAATTTTAATCAGACAGAATGGGCATATTATAAGCAAGATGGAACAGTTCAAGTTCCTAGGCGTTTGGATAAATAGTAAGCTGTTGTGGAAAGCCCATGTTCAAGATCTTGTTCAGAAACTAAATGCCACTTTATTTACCATTAGAACAGTATCTGAAATAAGTGACATATCAACACAAAAAGTAGTCTACTTCGCATATTTTCATACGCTTATGTCATATGGTATTATTTTTTTGCGGTAATTCTTCTGATTCAGAAAGGGTATTTTTGGCTCAAGAATGGGCTGTTCGAGCTACGTGTGGTGTAAGTTCGAAAACATCTTGTCGACCCCCATTCAATAGTCTGGGAGTTTTGACATGGCCCTCACAGTATATATTTTCTTTAATGTCGTTTGTTGTTAGCAATATTAGCTTATTCCCAAGAGTTAGCAGCTTTCACTCAGTTAATACTAGGCAGAAATCAAATCTGCATGTGGAATGCACTTCCTTGACTCTTTTGCAGAAAGTAGTGCAGTATCCTGCTGCATCCATTTTCAATAAGCTACGACAAGAACTCAAAAATCTTAGCAGTAGCCCAAACACTTTTAAGTCCAAACTAAAGTGTTTCCTCATGGATCACTCCTTCTATTCTGTCGAGGAGCTCCTGGAAGAGCTAAAAAGTTAAGCAAATTCCAGTGTTACATTCTTGATTTTCTTTATTTAAACTAACGACTTGTCACCTGCATATGTTTCTTATATTTCATTTTATCTGTTTATACAATCTACAACTGAATATGTTTCTTATATTACATTCTGTCTGTTTCTACAATCGTGTTATAATTTCATGTATTGACTCGTTCCATGACGATGGAGACTTCTCCTAAATGTGGTCCCATGGAACAGTAAATAAATAAATAAATAAAAAATAAATAAAAAATAAAATAAAATAGTGGCAATGCAAGGAAAGCTTGTTAACATCAAGTATTGATGTAAGGAAGTTGTTCCCGAAAGTATTTAGATGGGGTATAGCCATGTATGGAAGTGAAACATGAACGATAAATAGTTTAGACAAGAAGAGAATATAAGCTTTCAAAATGTGGTGCTATAGAAGAATGCTGAAGATTAAATGGCTAGATCACATAACTAATGAGGAGGTATTGAATAGAATTGGGGAGGAGTTCGTGGCACAACTTGACAAGAAGAAGGGACCGGTTGGTAGGACATGTTATGAGGTATCAAGGGATCACATATTTATCATTGGAGGGCAGCATGGAGGGTAGAAAGAGATGAATACATTAAGCAAATTCAGAATGATGTAGGTTGCCGTAAGTCCTGGGAGATGAAGAAGCTTGCACAGGATAGGGCTGCATGGATAGCGACATCAAACCAGACTCAGGACTGAAGACCACAACAACAACAACATCTTCTTGATGCTGATGTCTACACTGACTTTCATGCTGATGCTAAACATTTTGCCCTGCATTACGTTCATGTCTCTGAATCTGAGAATTATCAGCCCACCTTTAGTGTCTTTAAACAGTAGGTGGATGGAATTCACTTACCTTTTAACTACATGCCACCTGGATCGATATAAAGCTCCATTGAGTGAGTGGGAACTAACCAATACCCAGGCCCCTGACCCTTGGCCCTGACATGGTTATAGAGCCGAACTGTGCCCATAGCCAAATGTTCAAACACATATTGCTGGAGTGCCAAAGTCACATCCTAATCTTTTTCAATTTTATCTGGAGCAAGGGTGCACTCCCAAATGAGTGGCAAGAAAGTAGGATCGTCCCTCTAGTTGGACAGCTATCACCCAATTAGTCTCACTAATATTACCTACCAGTTGCTTGAACTTGGGTTGAGCCTTAGGCAGTATTGTTACCCCTAGTCTTGGTGTTTTTTGGTTCCATCCCAGGGCAGTTTTCACCTAGGCCATTCTAGTGCAGGCAATCTGGATTGCCTAGAGTCTGCTGTCCAGTCATCTTTTGCTTGAGATAAAAACCTTAACACTGTCTTCTTCTACCTGCAAAAGGCTTAAGTGACATTGCACGGCATCATTACATCCTTGTTATCCTACACGAGTTGGCCTCCAGTGCCCGCACCTGATTTTTGTCTGTAGTGTCTTGTCACATCATTCTTTCTAAATTAAAGTTAGTGCTTCCCATAGTACTCCCCCCCCCCCCCCCCCCCCCCATAGACAAGAGAGAAACTCTGTAGTGAGTGTGCCGCTTTTTCCTAGTGACTGTTGGTGGCCTTCCTTCAGCTGTGGGGTCCGCAGCATCACGCTCCCTGCATGCGGACGATTTTTGTTTTTACTATTACTCCACCACTGTGGGCATTGCTAAAGGCCAACTGCAGTGTGCCTTATGAAAGCTGCAGTCCAGGGCTTGCACCCACGGTTTCTGGTTTTCAGTTGCCGAGACATGGGTCGTGCGCTTCTGTCGCTATACTTTTGGGGCTTTACAAAGCACTGATCGTATCCCATCTTGATTATAGAAGTCTGGCATGTGGCTCAGCATTGCCTTCAACACTGCAGATACTGGACCAGAAACACCAATGTGGAGTCCAAATTGCAACAGGTTCCTTTCGCATCCATCCCCATCGTGTGTACCCCATTCTCGAATACATTTGTTTTCCTCGGTCTGTTCTTGATGCATTTATGCATTGGAAGTGGTATATATTGATGGCTTGAAGGTCGACAGAGGAACAAGTTTTACCTACACACATTCAAGATGCAGTGAAATACACACACTGCTGGACAGGTGCAGTGTATTCACTACTGAATTGGCCATCAGTCAAGCCCTCAGTCACATTCACACACACTGATGAGATATTCTTAACTGGCAGTGACTCCTTCAGTAGTATTCAGGCTACAGACCTGTGCTACCCTTAATACTCGTCGGTTGTGACTATCCGGGATCTCCTTTCTGATCTCCGTCAATTTGAACAGTCGGTCATCTTTGACTGGGTTCCAGGCCACATTGGAATTCCAGGGAACAAAAATGCTGATATCTGATCAAGTTGCTACCAGGATGCCAACTTTGGAGGTAGGGTACCGAAATTGAATCTTCAGTTGACTCTATGCTGTAAATTGCTGGAAGCTCAGAACGTGGAATGTTGTGGCCTATTTGAGTAGCAGTTGCCTCTTCATGTTTCTCACAGGAAATCGACAGTTATCTGTCGACTTTGCATTAGCCACAAGTGGATGACCCAAGACTACATCCTGCAAAGTGAGGATCCACCCACTGTTAGTACGGTGCCCATTTGACGGTGGCCCACATCCTATTGGACTGCCCTTATTTGGCCACATTAAAATCGAATCTTAGTTATGGACGCGCACACATCGGTGCTAGCAGACAACTCCCAACCGGCAGATCTGATTTTACATTTTACTCCATGAAGGCATCATGTACTCCTTCCTGAGGTAGTGCGCTTTGGCCTCGTCAATCGCTTGAGGGATTGGAGGGATGCCCCTTTGTCTGCTCTGATCCATCATAGCTGCCTTTGCTCAGTGGACCGGCATGGCTTATGCCGTTCCCACTTTTTTATCCTTCTTTTTCTTTTACGTTTTTCATTGTTTTAATGTCTCATCATTACTGTTATCTTTCCTGTGATATTATCAACTTGCCTGCATTGCTAGTTTCTTGTAGTAATGAAGGATGAGGAAATGCCTGAAAATGGAAAAAGTGTATCTCATACCACATAATGTGTCCCGTGGGCCTCGAGCTGCTTTCTGGACAAAGGAACTCGCCCACCTAACTTCTTCCCACCCTTCTCTCACATCTACTTGCTTCTGTATATTGATTTTATTGATTCTCATTTGTAGTTGGATTCATCACAATTTGTCTTCCATGTTCTTCCTCTCTGAGGACTATTCCTGTTATTATGCATATAGGACAAATGGAGCAATGACCCTTTAACCTTATGAGCCTAATCCAGTCAGGTTTATCGTGTGTTAATTGGATTCAGTAGGGCATTTCATACAGATGTTCAACATATTAGTAGGAAAGGCAAATGTCTGAATGAGATTATTAGGAAGAATCTTAAGAAAATGTAATTCATTAATAAAAGAAGTTGTTCAACCAATTCTAGAGTACTTGTTATCAGTGTTTTTGTCACAGGATCGTTAAAATGACATGAATGGGTCACAAAGGTACTCAGCCGAACTCCAATGGCATACTTTGAGAGAGGTATTTTGTGTCACAGAGAGATTTATTATAGAAATTCCGAAAGTGTGAATTCTGGGAAGAGTTGAGTAACGTATGACTTCCTTCCACATACATCTCGCAAAATGACCACAATGAGAATATTTGATAAATTAGAGCGATTGTGGCTGTTTACCAACAATTGTTCTTCCTATATGCCATTCACAAATTGAACATGGAAGGTTGGGATCAGATAGTGATATCAGAATTATGCTCCACCACACACTGTCAGATTATATGTAGACTTATATGCATTAAAGTAGATGATTCTAAGGGAATTTAAGTAGGAAATTAAGCACTATACTTTTAGTATGGAAAAAAGTAGAGATTGTAAAATGCAGTTGGACAATAGCAAGAAAAGAATTTCTGAAGAGGACACGTTTGCTAACATCTAATACACATTTTAGTTTTAGGGAATCTGTTGTCAAGGTTTTTGTCTAGTATTGCCTTGTATGGAAGTGAAATGTGGATGAAAGGCAATTAGGACAAGCATAAGATACTGTAGGAGCTTTTTAAATGTGATGCTGTAGAATAATGTTAAAGATTAGATGGGTACATCAGTTAACAGATGAGGTACTGAATTGAAATGGGGGAAAGATTGATAACACACATTCTGTATCATCATGAAATCATTAGTTTTGTAACTGTGCAAAGGTGACAAAATTGTGAACAAGTATGTATCAATGTGTGAATAAGTATGTATGTTCAGATGAGTATAGGTCACAGTAGCTATGCAGAGATGAAGAGGCATTTACAGGATAGACTAACATGGAGAATTGTTTGAAACCAGTCTTTGGATTGAAGACCACAATGATGACCACATAACAGGAAGTCGAAAACTGTTCACATTCAGATATACATATCAATGAAATCATCAGCTCCAAACTATGTGCAAATTAGATGTCACTCACGATGCCACAGATATTCCTGTCGAAAAACCTGTCGTGGCTTGTGATACAAATCTTGCATTCAAATGTAAAATAATCTATGTAGCCAGGCAGCGCAAGGTGCATGAAATTTGTGTTCATGGCAGACCCATAATTTGTGCAAAGTTCCACTAAAAATGCTCTCTAATGATTTCATTCAGAAAATAATCAATTGTGATAGCCATATCTTAAATCTCCTATTCAACAACCAACACTGAATTTTTGACTCAGTTGGTAAACAAGCAAGAGTTTTTGTCAAGACCATTAATTTGTGTGGGATTGAAACAAGTGGCAGAGAAGGTTGTGACACTATTTTGTTCAGATTGACAAGAAGCCAATTCCTGTCCATCAAAACAGCTTAAATGACAATTTCTGCACGAACACGAAGACATCACTTCATTTGAGAACAGTGGTAAAAGCCAACCGTTGTTCTATGAAAGCTGGGTGCTGGGCAATGGAATTAAGTATTTCTTCCACCAAGATGTTTGTCAGGTGACTCAGCACTGACACTAACACGTGGAGAATACATAACCCTCATTCGTAGCCAAGTTTGTTACAGTGACAATAAACACAGTATGTGGAACATACTACTTTATAGAGCAACATGTAAAGTATAGGTTGTGCGAGATTTGAGATGCACATAGGACTGAACACTTTGACTGGAAACTGTGATACAATGTAAAAGAACAAGTCGAGCACTTGCGTGCAGTCATTAAAATAATGCTGTTTCTTTGGCAGCTCACCAGAACACACCAGGGAGTGACCCAATGGCCTCTACAAGCAGGCCTGTGAACTGTATTGATGTGCACTCTCTGAAATTGCACACATCAGGAGTGAAGGTACATCACCCATGAGATAGTCGGATGTCAATGTAACTTTTACATGTGCACACAATCGGCGGGTATGTCAGTGATCAGAGTTGTAATTCTCTATGAGCGGTAGAAAAGCCATCGAAGTGCATTTGTGTTGTTAACATTTAGTGTAGTTACAAGGCCCGGTAGGATATATAAGAAATGTGAACAGCAGTATATGGGCAGCGTGGGAATGTAACAGCAGGTGTATTCGTAAATAAGGTTCCAGCTGATTACACCCAACCACGAGAGAGGATCACTGTGTAGTACACAAGGTGCACAGTAACCCTGTCGTGCCTGGGCCTGCCATTCAAGGAAAGTGTTGGACACCCTGCAGCATTCTGTTTCATCCTGCTACATCGGTTGGAGACTAGCAGCAGCCAGACTAGGGGATTACCATCCTGCACCTAGGGTGCCATTAGCACCACAATGTGAATGGCCAGTTTTGGAGCATTGCTGCTAGCAGTAATCGACTGCCAATTAATGGTGTCAAACTGTGTTGGGCGACAAATTGTACTTCTGTACTACTCCACATACGACTGTTGGCGAGAACTGTGATTGATGAGGTGGGGGAATTCCTTTCCTTCTGGCATTTTGAAGAGGCACGGCCATACAATTCCCGACTTCACAGTGTAAGGAGCCATCAGGTATGGTTTCAGGTTGTGACTGATAGCTATTGAGGGAGATCTGACGGGACAAACATACGTCACGGACATCCTGTGTTCGCACGTGTTAACCCCTAATGCAACAGTATTGTGGACCCATTTTTCGAGAGGACAGTGTTCATCCACATGCGGCATATGTCTCTCTGTACTTCCTACGTGAAGTCGAGTTACTCCTGGAGCCAGCAAGAACCCTGTATCTGTCCCCAGTAGGACACGTGTGGGATCAACTCGTGCAACAGCCTCATGTCGGTGACAGTAAGCAGAAAATCGAGGACAAGTTAGACACTGGGGCGAGCTTGCAGCAGGAAAAGATACTGTGGCTTTGACAACTTCTAATGTTTTTGATGAGAAGAATGTGTGAAGTTGTATTGCAACCTTCCAAATTCTTTTCAATGAGTCAACTTACTTAGTACACACAACCAATCTTTTCCGGATAGCCAACTACATCAATCTCTGAAAACTAGTTCTCTGAAGAATGATGCTAAATTAAAGAGACATATAAGACACTCTCTTTACTCGTGAAATAAGTAGGTACTCAAAGAATACTTTTAGTTCATTCTCATTATTTCATCTTCCACAAAGGACATAATTATCATTTCTCACGTAAATATTTGACTTCTAGTAAGTCACCTGTGTCATCTCACATTACACACACTTAAGATACATTTACAACAGAGTTGGTTTAAAAACCACAGAAATCATAAACACGTCTTGCCTCTATCGGGTCTGTGACGAGTTACTTAAGTCTTCCTCAACTCAACTGTGCTTTTGTTACTAACTATTGTTACAGTTACAAAACAGCACAGAATAACACAGAAGTTCATCACTTTCTTTACGACTTCAGTGGACCGAGCGACGAGTACTCATCGGTGTCGTTTGACCACCATGTCTACGGTCTTTTCACGACAAACTTCAGACCTGCTCACATGGACGGGTGACGTGCAGTAGATAAGGTTCTTTTCTCCCACTCACATCTAAAATATCGTGTGCTCAAGATGGTGGAAGGCTGAGTGGTTCTAGAATTTGCACAGAAATTCTCAAATCACTAAAAACTTTCCTAACAAAATCAGTGCGTGCATCCATGCCAGAGAGAGTTAAATACCATAATGGAAAAGTCTTTGAAAATGTGTCTCTCAGTATTGTAATCACTGAAATAGTATCACATATTGTTATAATCGTGGAAAGATCATCGCACACCCTTTCCTCCTACAAAGTTTCATTTCATTTCTTCCTCCCCTTCAAAGGACTTAACTTTCTTCCTCTAACAGTATTGTCAGATCATATTGGTCAGTGATGGAATACTGAATAAAAGGAGGGCTTCTCATTTTGCCAACATGACTACGGTAAGATGCACCATTTCAAAAAATTTAGGAACATATGCTAGACAAGTTCATGGTGCGGAAGATACTGGCAGACTAAAAAAAAATTGCAAGAGTTTAGTGGTGAAACAGTTGCTAAGACATTAAAGGGAATTGAATTGAAGGTTTAAAAGCCAATCAGAAATATGCTGTGGTTTCAGTGTTGTTATATTACACAGCTATGTAGAAAGTATTGGGCAACATACCTGATGTTGATCTTCCAGCAAATAATGTAATAATGGAAATTAAGTATGTTTTATGCACTGCCTTCTCTATTTTTTGTAAGTGGTGGCTTATAGATTACAAAAGGTAGAAAAGATTATTTCAATGGTATGTTCCAAAGATAGGGGTGTAGATTTCATTGGCAGTTTAGTTGAAATACATTTCCTGTGGATGCACAAGATAGGCAATACCTTTTATCTGCAGTAGTTGTAGTGCACACATGCATCATTTTAAGATAACTCTATCTGATCAAAGTATCTGGACCCCTCTGTGTAATGTGGAACCATACACTAGATGTCATGAAAAGTGGGCCCCTCAGTGTAAAGGAGGTGATGAGTATTATGTTGTCAGTAGTGCAGCAGTAACAGCAGACCAGGTCTATCAGGAGGGTTCAGTGACTAGTCATCGGATGTTACCCGAGTACAAAATCAATCGGGGACATTTCGACCCTTGCCGAGCTGTGAAATCGGTATGTGAAGGAACTTACACAGTTAAACAGAGACTGGGCAGGCCTTGTGCACTGACTGACAGGAATTGCTGAGCTCTGCAGAGGATGGTTGTAAAAAAATAAAAAGAAACCAGTGGAAGTAATCACTTGTCAGATCCAAAGAGCTACCAGCAGTCCTAACTATTCTCTCTCAGTAGAAACTGTTTATTGAACGTCAATACAAATACTGTCAGTCTTACAGTTTGATAATTATGCATCACTACAAACAGTGCACAAAATGCATTCTTCAAACAGTTGTGTATGAAACATTGTTTTATACTTACAGAAACGAAAGTGATTGAAAAATCATTAAATGCAGTCTTTCACATACATAACGCTTCCACGATGAGAAGCAGAAAAATTAAGTGTTAAATTTACTGAACAAAAGTATGCTGACGAACAAAAAATAAGCAATAAATCAATCAATCACTCAATACAAAACTCAGTTTGTACTCCAGCAATGGGTTATTCACTCCTTCATCTTCTCTTTTCCCTGCTGTTGCTGGTTGGTAACTGCTGGAACACCTGTCTGAACAGCCTGTAAAACACGCTCTCTTCCCTCTGCTGGAGGGAGAATCCTGTTAGCACAATAACTGATGTAAGGAGTGAAAAAGACTGGGTACAGTGGTGGAACAGCTTCTCATAAACCATACACACCTAAGAGACACAGGAGATAGTGTAAATAGTGACACCACTGGACAGTAGATGGCTCAAAGCAAGTGATTTGGAGTCATGATCACACTATACCCTGTGGCAATGGAATGGAAAGGGTTCGGATGATGTGAATGGCCAGAGAACATTTCCCACCATTGTATATAGTACGAACAGTGATGTACAGAGGAGGTTATATTGTGGTATGAGGGTGTCTGCCACAGTTATGGTGTGGTCACCTTATCATGTTAAAGATACACTAAGTGTTGGTAGGGTACGAACAGGTTTAACATCATTGTATATTGTGTATAGTGAGGGAACAGATCAAGGTTGTCGATCAGTTGTGTCGTCGAGAGAGAGTGCACCTTGTGATAAAAGAGCATCTGTGAGGCAATGGTTTGTGGACAGATACATTCCTGATATGAACTGGCCAGCCCAGTGTCCCAGCTTGAACCCAATGGAACACTTTTGGGCTGAGTCAGAATGTCAACTTGGCTCCAGTCCCAAGCATCCCTGCCGTCTCTGGATCACCATTCCTCCAGATATTCAGACACATCATTTGAAGTGCCTGCAGGTGAGCTAAAGCCATCAAAAAGTGACCACTAGGGAGTTGCTGCAGGGCTAAATACTGCAACACCTACAACCATAAAAAAGAAACACAAAGTATAGCTATTTAAAAAAGTTGATCAAAATGCTCTTAAGATGTGGAATGATTTCAAAGAGATAATATCAACATCAATGGAGGTGTATATTCCACATAAATTAATAAGTGATAGTACTGATCCCACATGGTACATGAAATGGCTCAGACTGCTGTTGCAGAAGCAACGAAAAAAGCGTGCCAAATTTAAAAGAACACACAATCCCCAAAATTGGCAACATTTTGCAAAGTTCGAAGTACAGCACGCACTTCAATGTGATATACTTTTAATAAGTTCCCCAACAAAACTCCATCTCATAATCTGGCAGAAGACCCAAAGAGATTGTGGTCATACACAAAGCATACTAGTGGTAAGACGCAACCAATACCTTCACTGTGCGATAACAGTAATGAAGTCACTGATGATGGTGCCACTAAAGCAGAATTGTTAAACACAGTTTTCCAAAACTCATTCACCAAAGATGATGAAGTAAATATTCCTGCATTCCAATCCACCACAATTGCCAAGATGAGAAACATAGAAGTAGATATACTTGGTCCAGCAAAGCAGCTTAAATCACTTAAGGTCCCTTTCAGAGTATGCTGATACAATAGCTCCATATTTAGCAATTATATGCAACTGCTCACTCACAGAAAGATCCATAGTTAAAGACTGGGAAATTGCTCAAGTCACGCCAATATCCGAAAAGGGAAGTAGGAGTAATCCGCTGAATTATAGTCCCATATCACTAACGTCGATTTGCAGTATGGTTCTGCAAGATATACTGTGTTCTAACATTATGAAGTACCTCAAAGAAAATGGTTTATTGACACAGTCAGCATGGGTTCAGAATATATCATTCCTGTGAAACAAAACTAGCTCTTTATACTCATGAAGTAATGACTGCTATTGACAGGGGGTGTCAAATTGATTCCCTATTTTTAGTTTACCAGAAGGCTTTTGACACCATTCCTCACAAGCGTTTTCTAACTAAACTGTGTGCCTATGGAATATTGCATTAGTTGTGTGACTGGATTCATGATTTCCTGCCAGAAAGGTCACAGTTCATAGTAATGGATGGAAAGTCATTGAGTAAAACAGAAGTAATATCAAGTGTTCCCTAAGGAAGTGTTATAGGCCCACTATTGTCCCCAATCTATATGAATGACGTAGGAGACAATTTTAGTAGTTATCTTAGATTGTTTGCAAATAATGCTGTCATTTACCATCTTGTAAAGTCATCAGATGACCAAAACGAATTGCAAAATGATTTACATAAGGTATCTTTGTGGTGCAAAAAGTGGAAATTGACCTTGAATAAAGAAAAGTGTGAAGTTATTCACATGGGTACTAAAAGAAATCTGCTAAGGTTCAATTAAGCAATAAGTAATACAAATCTGAAGGCTGTAAATTCAACTAAATACCTATGGATTACAATTACAAATAACTTAAATTGGAATGATCACATAGATAACTATGTGGGTAGAGAAGACCATAAACTGCAATTCATTGGCAGAAATTTAGAAGGTGCAACAGGTCTAATAAAGAGACTGCTTACACCAAGCTTGTCCACCCTAGTATTGCTGTGCAGTGTTTATTCACATGAGGTGGGACTGATGGATGACTTTGAAAAAGTTCAAAGAAGGGCAGCTTGTTTTGTATTAATGCAAAATAGGGGAGATAGTGCTACAGACATGATATGTGAATTGGAGAGCCAATCATTAAAGCAGAGGCGTTTTTCCTTGTGATGAATTTTCAAACTCCATTTTTCTCCTCTGATTGTGAAAACATTGTTGGAACCCACCTACATAGGGAGAAATGATCATCACGATAAAATAAGAGGAATTAGACTTTGCACAGAAAATTTAAGTTCTAGTTTTTCCTGTTCACCATTTTAGAGTGGAATGGTGGAAAGACAGCTTAAAGGTGGATCATTGAATCCTCTGCCAGGTACTTTACTGAGAATAGCAGAGTCATCACATAGATGTAGACACACTCCTTTTTAATGCCTGGTAATAGATGTTCTGATAACTTTTGATAAGATGGTGTTAAGATACTAGCATTATCAATACTCCAGAAGCCATTTTCCACATAATGTTTGGTTTATGAAGCCCGTTTCATACTGTTATCCTTTGTGAGCAAGCCTCACATTTGACTCCTGAAGCCTTGTAGCAGATGTAACCTTCTCAGCAGTTAGTGTTAACAGCTGCTGGAATAAATTGATTAATAGTTGAAGTCTTTACATAGTATATGTTGCAATGGAACTGGATATTAACAGATGGAGCAGTAAGGATAAGGATGCAGGGATCTAAGGCATTTCACAACAATGTTGTTTTGTTTCATTGTTCAGTGGTGTATCATATGGCTCTAGAGGGGCAGTAAAATTCTGATAACTTCAGATAATTGGTAGTTTTTTATGGGATCTCCTGGGCTCAAGATCGAGATAATATTGAATTGTGATAGAAATTCACCTGTCTCACCTTTATCTTTTCATTCACTTTGACAGTTGACACATCCTAATGCATCAGTGAATAGTAGATTTGGTAATGGAGGTAAGTGTAAGTGTGTGTGTGTGTGTGTGTGTGTGTGTGTGTGTGTGTGTGTGTGTGTGTGTGTGACTGAACAGATTGATGGTCATTTTGTTGCACTGCAACACGGGTGAACTGTGTTCAAATTTGTGTCTGTGTTGCAGTTTAATGCCAGTTCGCAAGAGCGAAGTGTATGGAAGGGACCTATAATGAAAGTTGATACTGTACAATTACTGTATTAGCAACCAAAAGGAAGTGGCTTTTGAATGGGAACCACAAACATTTGATGACAAGAAAAAACTAAACTGAATTCTCCACCAGAAAACACATCTGGTATGTTATAATGGGAACACAGGTGACATCTGTACATAAGAGGTGTAAAAGAGCGGACTCACAAAATTACAGACTAATATCCTTGACATCAGTTTGTTGCAGAATCCTTAAACATATTCACAGTTTTAATACAATAAATTTTCTTAAGGGGGAAAAAGCTTCTGTCCACAAATAAAAACATTTTTAGAAAGCTTCTCTCATGTGAAACTCTGCTTGCCCTTTCCTCCCATAATATCCTGTGAATTATGGATGAAAGGTAATAGGCAGATTCTGTATTCGTATGTTTCCATAAAGCATTTGACAGAGTGCCACACTGCCAACTATTAATGAAGCTACAAACATACAGAATAGGTTCCCAGGTACATGAGTGGCTTGGTAACTTCTTAAGCAACAGAATTTGGTATATTGTCTTCAACAGTAAGTGATCATCTGAGATGAGGGTTTCTTCAGGAGTGTCTGGGAGGGGAGGAGATGTAATGGAACCACTATTATTTTCTGTATACATAAATGATCTGGCAAATAGAGTAAGCAGCAGGCTGCAGTTGTTTGCTGATGATGCTGTGGTGCATGGGAAGGTGTTGAGTGGCCCCCTTAAGAAAATTCATTGTATTCAAACTGTGAATATGTTGAAGGATTCTGCAACAAACTGATGTCAAGGATATTAGTCTGTAATTTTGTGAGTCTGCTCTTTTACACCTCTTATATACAGATGTCACCTATGTTCCCATTACAACATTTCTGGTTTTTGATGAATGGCAGGTAGCTATAAATGCCGATGAGTAAGAAAAACAAAGTCATAATATTTGGTTTCAGGATTAGCGGTGTGCTGCTTGACACAGTCTCATTGATTAAATATCTAGCTGTAATGTTGCAAAGCCATCTGATACAGAATGAGCACCTAAGGACTGTAGTAGGGAAGTTGAAAGGTCAACTTTAGTTTATTAGGAGAAATGTAGGAAAGTGTGGTTCATTTCTAAACGAGACTGCACTTAGGACACTAGCACGACCCACTGTCGAGTACTGCTAGAATGCTCCAGATTTGCACCAGGTCAAGTGGAAGGCATTGAAACATTTCAGAGGCGAGCTTTTAGATTTGTTGCCGGTAGGTTCAAACAAAGTTACAAATATTGTCAATATGCTTTGGCAACTCGATTGGGGAAAATGTGGACAGAATATTATGATCTTTTTGACGAGCAATATTGAGAAATTTAGGGAACTGGCATTTAAGGCTGACTACAGAGCAATTATACTGCCACTGACGTATATTTTGCATAAGAAGAATGAAGGTAAGATGAGAGAGATTAGAGCTCCTACAGGGGCAAATATACAGTTGTTTCTTCCTCGCCGTATTTGCGAGTGGAACAGAAAAGGAAATGATTATTAGTGGCACAGGGTACTCTTCGCCATGCACCGTGCAGTGGTTTGCGGAGTATTTATATAGATACAGATGAAGAAGAGGCTTGTACGTGATGGACTATGTTGAGATCTGTATCAGACCAGTCCTTGGACTGAAGATAACAGACACTGTGACATATCTACATTTCTTGTGCACTTAGTTTCCCAGCTTCTGCTCTTTAAATTGTTGAATGTGTACCCACTAATACAGCTATGTAACAGTCTCTTAATGAATTACATATTACATTATACTGTCTGATTTTCTTGTGAACACCCTGCCCCCTCTTGTAGTTTCTGTGAAAAGTTTCTAAATGATTTATCACATTTTCCTAACACCACCATCTTTTCCTATTTCCCATCCTCTTAGGTTGTGAAACAAACTCTAAAACTACTGTGCGAAAGAAACTGGTACACCTACCTATTGTCATGTAGGGCCCCTGTGAGCCACGCAGAAGGGCCACAACACGATGTGGCATATACTAGACTGATGTGTAACTGACACCATGAATCTTGCAGGGCTGTCCACAATTCTGTAAGAGTGAGAGGGGGTGGAGGTCTGTTCTGAACAGTGTGTTGCAGTGCATCAAAGATATGTTCAATATTGTTCGTGTCTTGGGAGTTTGGTGGACAGTGGAAGTGTTTAAACTCAGAAGAGAGTTCCTGGAGCTGCTGTAGCAATTCTGGATGTGTGGGTTGTCACATTGTCCTGCTGGAATTGTCCAAGTCTGTCGGAATGCACAGTGGACACAAATGGTTGCTGACCACAGCACCATATTCTGCCTGTTTACATCTCTCTGTATTTGAATACACATTTATGTACTGCTTTCTTTGGCGCTTCTGTGTATTTTATATGTAACTGTTGAGGGTTTATATATCCCATGAGCACACTCATTTATTAGGTTTTATCTGCAATTTGAACCCAAATTAATGACATCTGATTTTGTGTGAACTGGTATTTAAAACTAATTAAGATGAATAATTGTTGTTATCCCTTAAGAAATGTATATATAAAACATCATGTAGTGTGTCTACAATATATTTTAAAGAAAAAAAATGTTTCTATTACTTCTCAAGGAATCTGTTGTTTGTTACAAAGTGATTTCCCACATCTGTTTCACACTGTTTCTTCTTTGCCTATTTTCTGCTTCTACCCTCAAGAACAAAGAAACAGTAATTAATAATTGTATCCTTGATTAAACAGGCTGCAGAACATTTGGAGGTGAAAGGCTTGCCAGAGAACAAAAGGCTGCAAGAGTCATCCACAGGTTCGGGGTCTGGCTCCACAGGTAATTCAGTCCTTGCAGCTATGGAAAGTGTACTGTAAAAGTTAAAATTGCAGTACTTCTCCTACAGAACACTGTTTGTGCCCTACAGTGGGCCCATTTCCTCTTGGTGTATTTTGTATTATGACATTAACTATAGTTTTTTCTGTTTTTTTTTTTAAAAATGCATTAAAACTTTTTTCTGAAGTATGGGATGTTAAACTCCAACCAACCTTCCTTTCCCCTTTTTGTGAAATTTGATGGTAACCCCAGTGTTGTAAGAATGCAATGCTACCAGCAATACAGTGTTGCAACTGGTTATTTATTTTTAACCACATACAATTTTAATTTCAGATCCTTGAGTCTTAATAATTTGTCATGGCAGCTAATCTGTTTTTAGAAATGTTGCCTACAATGTCATTGGCTTTGTCGTACCTCTGTGCATTCTGATCTGTAAATTGACACTCCTTTGTAAACGTGCTAATATAGGAATACAACTGTAAGGAATTTATTATGTCAGTAACATTTAACGCAATTTTGTTATATGATGACATGATGGAGACCGTGGCTGTTGTTTGAAGACAAATGTTGATGGTGTTATTTTCTTTGCTGTATGGGGCAATAGCATCTGTTATTCACGGTAGTAAACAGTATACTTTGTCTGCCAGTCTTTAACCTGTATGTGCATTACATCAGTTGGGAACAGACATTTGGTGTAAATACGATAGATATCAAGTATCACAGTTCATTTATACACATTATTGCAATGTATTAAAATATTTATCTGACATAACTGTATAAAGCTATTTTTCAGACATCTGTCTCATAATTAGTTATTTTAGAAATGTCTTCATGGCCAAGCACATAATCAGAAAGATAGTGTGAACGATAGGATTTTCACCAACGAAGCTTCTTTTCACACTAGAAGTTGGAACTTAAGACTCTTTACACACAACTTCACTACTGTTAGCAGCATTCCTTGCATTACCATGAGAAACTCTCATTATTCTGTTATATGAATGAAAATAATCAATGTGAACTGGAGATTTACAGTGGAAGCCAGTTAAATATGCAATACAGAGATTATTGATAAAGCATTGTGCAGGAGTTCATTACAGTGAAAATCCAAGTGTGTTGCATGTAACAGATGTAAAAGGGGAAGTGACAAATAGAGAAGTCAGAAAATGAAAGATGTATAAAACTAAAACAGAGTAAAGGAAGGAGTAGTTACTGTGAAGAAATGCTGTGACTCTGAAATTAATGTGAATTAAGGCCAGGTGGGTGGTGAGAACCAAAGACATGTTGCAGCTCTAGTTCCCACCTCGGAGTTCTGAGAAACTGGTGTCTAAGAGAAGAATACAGAGGTCACGAGTGGCATGTTGTAGAGCATACTATACAAAAGAATATTGTGTGTTGCCAGCTTACACCTTCTGCTGATACACATTCATCATAATAACTGATAATGTGGTCGTAGTCACGCCAATCTAAAATGCCAAACAGTGTTAACATAACAGCAGATGCGTCATTTCACATTTTACTCCCTTTGATAATATATGTTATGCCATTTACAGAGCTGGTGTAGGTGGTGGTAGAAGGGTATGTAAGACAAGTCTTGCAACAGTAATGTTCATAGGCATAAGAGCCAAAGTATAGGGAGATGGTTGGAAAAGAAACATAGGTTCTAACAAGTGTATTACAGAGATTGAGAGGGCGATGAAAAGGTATTCTAGGTGTAGTGGACAAAATCTGACGGAAATGATCTCATTTGAGGGCCTACTTTCTAGAAATTGTGGTGTTGTTGGAGAAATTGATAAATACATTCCAAACCAGGATAATACTAAGTGACAAGTTGTGTGTTCCGAAGTTGTTTTTTTTTTTGGAGGGATGAGAAATACCTGGAAAAGTGGTTCTAGGCTCTTCAGTCTGGAGCCGCACAACTGCTACGGTTGCAGGTTCGAATCCTGCCTCGAGCATGGATGGGTGTGTTGTCCCTAGGTTAATTAGGTTTAAGTAGTTCTAAGTTCTACCTGACTGATGATCTCAGATGTTAAATCCCATAGTGCTCAGAGACATTTGAGTCAGCAATACCAGGACTGGACGTGATGGCCCAGGAAATCTGATTTTGAACTAGGCTTAAAGGGTCTGCAAACAAATATATTTGCCTTGAATGCCGAGGCTGTGTGGGAGGAAATGTTTGACAGGAAAGGATGGGAACTGTCAAACTGTAAGTACTGTTGTTTGTTAGAAGGTTTAATGTGGACAGAAGTGTGTAGCCTGTCTTCAGTGAGGACAGTATCAAAATCAAGGAAAGTGGCATGGGATTCGGAATAGAACCATGTGAAATTTAATTGGGGGAGGTATTTAGAGATTCCAGGAATTTTAACAAACCAGCCCCACCATGAGCACATATGGCAAAGATGTCATCAATGTACCTAAACCAAAACTCCCTCTTTACTAACATCCCCTATGTACATGGTCTGTTTGCCACTGAACATTTTCTCACTCAGCCCCATGTTATTCCAAGCCTATGACGTCCCCCTGCTCACCTTAATCAACTTTAAACTTACCGACAACTACTTCACCTTAGAGGAGCAGTTATACAAACAGATCAGGGGTACAACTGTGGGAACCAGGATGGCTACTTCCTGTGCTAACCTTTTCCTGTATCATGTGCAGGCAGCTTTCCTGGGATACATAACTCTTCAGCCCCTGGTTTGGTTTAGATAAGTTGATGATATCTTTGCCATATGGACTCATGGTGAGGCTGACCTGTTAAAATTTCTGGAATGTTTGAACACCTTCTCCAAATAAATTTTATATGGTCCTACTCCAAATCCCATGCCACTTTCCGTGATATTGATCTCGTCCTCATCGAAGGCCACTTCCGTCCACTTCAAACATACTGACAAACAACAGTACTTACATTTTGTCATTCTTTCCTTGTCAAACGTCTTGGGTTGGAGGCAGACATATTTGTTTGGATGCAGACCCCACAGCATTACACCACTACTGTCACCTCAGTTTCCACGGGACATGAGTACCCCACCAGTCTAGTTCAAAAGCAGATTACCTGGGCCGTCACATCGAGTCCTGGTACTGCTGATCCCCCCCAATAGAACAACTTCAGAGCAAACTACTTTTCACTCAGTATTACCCTGGTCTGGAACAAATTGAGCTAATTTGACAAGGCTATGACCACCTAAAATCATGCCCTGAATAAAGATTCGTTCTGTCTTGAAATTTTATACACCACATTCAGAACAGCTTTCCTTCACCTTCCCAACCTCCACCATATTTACGTCAGGCATGATGCTCCTTCTGCACCATCTTCCTATCCCATGGCTCCTACCCCTGTGACAGTCTTCACTCTTAACTCTACCTACACCAGCCCTATAAGTGTCGAAACATATTCTATCAAAGTAAGAGTCACCCATGCGACGAGTCATATATCAGTTGTTATGTAAACACTGTTTGGCCTTTTAGATTGACATGACTACCACCAAATTATCAGTTAGGATGAATAAGAATAGCTAAGGATATATACTGGCAACATACAATATCCTGTTGCAGAGAATGCCTTGAATCATGATGGTCGTGACCTAAGAATGTGTTTCAGCACACGTGCTTTTACTGGATTCTTACCCCAGACACCAGTTCCTAAGAACTCCGGAGATAGGAATTAGTGCTGCAACATGGCCTTGGTTCTTGCCATTTACCTGTCTTCAATTTATGTTAATTTCTGAGCCTCAGAATTTCTTCACAGTAGCTACTTCTTTCTTTACTCCATCTTACAAGGGAACTGCCCCATCGCACCCCCCTCAGATTTAGTTATAAGTTGGCACAGTGGATAAGCCTTGAAAAACTGATCACAGATCAAAAGAGAAAACAGGAAGAAGTTGTGTGGAACTGTGAGAAAATAAGCAAAATAGACAAACTGAGTAGTCCATGCACAAGATAGGCAACATCATGGATAGTGTGAGCTCAGGAACGCCGAGGTCCTGTGGTTAGTGTCAGCAGCTGTGGAATGAGAGGTCCTTGATTTGAGTCTTCCCTCGAGTGAAAAGTTTACTTTCTTTATTTTCACAAAGTAATGATATGTCCATTCGTTCATTGACGTCTCTGTTCACTGTAATAAGTTTAGTGTCTTTGTTTTGTGACCACACCGCAAAACCGTGCGATTAATAGACGAAAGGATGTGCCTCTCCAATGGGAACAGAAAACATTTGATCACAAAGTCATAGGTCAACAGATTCTTCCACAGGAAAACACGTCTGATATATTCTATACGACACTGGTGATGGTATGTGCGTCACATGACAGGAATATGTTGTCGACCCACCTAACGTGTACACTTGGCGAATGGGTAAAAAAGATTCTTCTACCTAGCCCGATTTAGGTTTTCTTGTGCATGTGATAACCACTCCCAAAAAAGTGCTGAAAACATAAGAGTTTGTCACATAAACTGCAACAAATGAATGCACCAGTTTCACAGTCGCACAGTTTTCCCCGTGCTCTCCCAAAACATGTTTTTAACGTCCCCATACTATGGTGCAGTTAGCCCGCATTGGACGGACGGATGGACAGATAATAACTGTCTGAAAATAAGAAATTAAACTTTTCACTCCAGGGGAGACTTGAACAAAAAACCTCCCGTTCCACTCCTGCTCATGCTAACCACAGGACCACGGCACTCCTTCATGTTGCCTATCTTGCGCATAGACTACTCAGTTTGTACATTTTGCTTATTTTTTTCATAGTTCAACACAGCTTCTTCATGTTTTCTTGATTGATCTTTGTTCAGTTGTTCAAGGCTGATCCACAGTGCTAACTTAAAACTAAATCTGAGGGGGGTGTGATGTGGCGGTTCCCTCGTTAAAGTAAAAAGCTGAGTGCATTGTGGGAGGGGGAAAGCGAAAAATAGATTAGAAAACTAACTTGTACATGATGTTTTAGCAGTAATCTCTGCCTTGCATATTACCCTGTCTTCAACCTTTAAGCTCTCAGCTTTTCAAATGTTCTGTGATAGTCCCCAAAAATCAGTCTTTTCTTCTCCGTCTGGTAAGTCCCCCAGATCTGCAGTTCTGGATGACTTTTCTGAACCATATCGCTTTACCTAAACCCCTCTTGTACTTGTTCTGCACACTTCTTCCTTCCCCTTCTGCCAGGATGAGGACCCACTGGCTTTGAAAGGTTACATAAGTATAACCTTCTTTATGTGTGTTTGCTGCTGCTGCTGCTTGATGAGTAGATTTTATTTTTATACATAAAATTTTAGTATTCTGTTACTTATGTATCTCCCTTGATCATTATCCTCATAAATACTTGATTGCTGAATCGCACAACCTATTGCATGATCTCACAAAGCAATTCGTGAAGACTCACTGTTTGAAGACTCACTATTTGTAATGGAAAGAATTGTCTGTAGCCTAGGTTAGCTAACTGTGGAAACATACTTCTAAGATTTATTAGCTGTGAAATTACTGAGTAATTTGAATGGCATATTTTTTCAGACAACATGATGTAACAAACCTGCATTGTCATAGTTTTAGAGAATAAATTAAAATACTTTCAGTTAAGCCAAATACAAAGTACATTAATCATTTCATTGGGAAGCCTACTATTTCAGTACTAAAAACATAAAAGTGAAATATTAGACTTGCCTGCAAATGTAATATAACAGCAAGTGTCAATTTAATCATGGACATGGTTTCAAAATGAAAATGGTGAGTATGAAAAAAAGTTTTATTTGGTTTCTTCCAAACATATCAATCTTTGTTGTTGATACATCAGTCATTCTTGTTAACATGAGTTGTTGATATGATAATATAGCTTGCATTTTGCCAAGGTATAAATGCACAGTAGATCTAAAATTAAATAATCTAAAAGTTACATCCAGTGAGAAAGATGTAAACATTTGTTTGATATTCTTGTATATTCTTATTTATAATTTTCTTCTGCCAAAAACCATTTCAAAACTTTTTGTCTCCTTGTTCTTCACAAGTTCTGGTTGTCACTTTTTGTTATGTCTTTCCTCATTATAACAGAACCAGAAATCAGCCTATTTGATACTATTTAAGAAGCCGGCTGGAGTGGCAGTGCGGTTCTAGGCACTACTTTCTGGAGCCGAGTGACCACTACGGCCGCAGGTTCGAATCCTGCCTCGGGCATGGATGTGTGTGATGTCCTTGGGTTAGTTAGGTTTAAGTAATTCTAAGTTGTAGGCAACTGATGACCTCAGACGTTAAGCCACATAGTGCTCAGAGCCATTTGAACCATTTGAACTATTTCATATTATCATTTCAAGGCTTCAGATCTTAGATCAGTTCTAGAATAGGATCTTAAATTAAGAACAATATATTTCTGGATAATAAGAGAAATTATAACATGGAAAACACTGTTGCTTCATCAGCTGTTGCACCAAAAGACAATTATAGAGCAGTTTTGTTTACATAACAACAACATCGAAACTTGTAACACAAGTTACTGGGCACCTATTACTAGACATTAAGATGGGGTGTGCCCACCCTTCTCCTTTACAGAGGCTCAAACTCTTCTGGGTACACATCCATCAGTTCTTACTCAATAGTTGATACTGCAGAAGGTAAGATGTTGGACACAGGGATCGACATCTACATCTACATCTACATCTACATCTACATCCATACTCCGCAATCCACCTGACGGTGTGTGGCGGAGCGTACCCTGAGTACCTCTATCAGTTCTCCCTTTTATTCCAGTCTCATATTGTAAGTTTAAAGAAGGATTCTCTCTATGCTTCTGTGTGGGCTCTAATCTCTCTGATTTTATCCTCGTGGTCTCTTCGCGAGATATACGTAGGAGGGACCAATATACCGCTTGACTCTTGTTCTCGAAACTTTAACAAAAGCCCGTACTGAGCTACTGAGCATCTCTCCTGCAGAGTCTCCCACTGGAGTTTGTCTATCATCTCCGTAATGCTTTCGTGATAACTAAATGATACTGTAACGAAGCACGCTGCTCTCCGTTGGATCTTCTCTATCTCTTCTATCAACCCTATCTGGTGTGGATCCTACACTGCTGAGCAGTATTAAAGCAGTGGGCAAACAATCCTTTGTTGGCGGATTTCATTTCCTTAGGATTCTTCCAATGAATCTCAGTCTGGCATCTGCTTTACCAATGATCAACTTTATATGATCATTCCATTTTAAATCACTCCTAATGCGTACTCCCAGATAATTTATGGAATTAACTGCTTCCAGTTGCTGACCTGCTATTTTGTAGCTAAATGATAAGGGACCTGTCTTTCTATGTATTCGCATAACATTACACTTGTCTACATTGAGATTCAATTGCCATTCCGTGCACCATGCGTCAATTCGCTGCAGATCCTTCTGCATTTCAGTACAATTTTCCATTGTTGCAACCTCTCGATACACCATAGCATCATCTGCAAAAAGCCTCAGTGAACTTCCAATGTCATCCACCAGGTCATTTATGTATATTGTGAAAAGCAACGGTCCTATGACACTCCCCTGCGGAACACCTGAAATCACTCTTACTTCGGAAGACTTCTCTCCATTGAGAATGACATGCTGCGTTCTGTTATCTAGGAACTCCTCAATCCAATCACACAATTGATCTGATAGTCCATATGCTCTTACTTTGTTCATTAAACGACTGTGGGGAACTGTGTCAAACACCTTGCGGAAGTCAAGAAACATGGCATCTACCTGAGAACACGTGTCTAAGGCCCTCTGAGTCTCGTGGATGAATAGCGTGAGATGGGTTTCACACGACCGTCTTTTTCTAAACCCATGCTGATTCCTACAGAGTAGATTTCTAGTCTCCAGAAAAGACATTATACTCGAACATAATACGTGTTCCAAAAATTCTACAACTGATCAACGTTAGAGATATAGGTCTGTAGTTCTGCAAATCTGTTCGACGTCCCTCTTGAAAACGGCGATGACCTGTGCCCTTTCCAATCCTTTGGAACGCTTCGCTCTTCTAGAGATCTACGGTACACCGCTGCAAGAAGGGGGCAAGTTCCTTCGCGTACTCTGTGTAAAATCGAACTGGTATCCCATCAGGACCAGCGGCCTTTCCTCTTTTGAGCGATTTTAATTGTTTCTCTATCCCTCTGTCGTCTATTTCGATATCTACCATTTTGTCAACTGTGCGACAATCTAGAGAAGGAAGTACAGTGCAGTCCTTCCTCTAAGAAACAGCTTCGGAAGAAGCCTTTGGTATTTTGGCCTTTAGTCTGTCATCCTCTGTTTCAGTACCATTTTGGTCACAGTGTCTGGACATTTTGTTTTGATCCACCTACCGCTTTGACATAGGACCAATATTTCTTAGGATTTTCTGCCAAGTCAGTACATAGAACTTTACTTTCGAATTCATTGAAAGCCTATCGCATAGCCCTCCTCACACTACATTTTCGCTTCACGTTTGGAGTGAAGCCACCATTATAGCTCATCCCTAAGATGAACTATTGCCTTCATGCTGGAACACGGGCAGACAGGCACACTTCAGGACTGCACTGTCAATAAACCATTCCCTCACAGTTCTGCTTCATGACATGTGGCATTGTTGAACTGATTCAAACAGTCATTCTCTCTGCAGACTCCCTCTGCTGTAGACAGTACACAGTGCTCTCAAATATATGCATTTGGCATTTTATAAAGTGCAATATGGGGAGAACAAGTTAACGAGGAGGAATGGCAAATTGTAAGACTGTCACCTGTGTGTGTCACTGTTGGCACTAAGATGACAGTAGATAACATTCACATAGCATTTCACAAATCAGAATCCTACCCATCATATTGCCATGTAGTACAGAACAATTTGCCACTTCACTCCAAATACCTTGCTTCCAGTTGTCCACTATCAAGTGTATATTGCTCATTACATGAACTTCAGCATTGCTTAATATTAAGAACAGGAACATGTAGTATTTGGAAGCTGCTCAGACATCATATCCAGGGCTGCTGATTTATTTTTCATTGTACTGTTATGCTAAACCAATTTTATTGTTATTTCAAAGGTGATCTGATATGAAACAACAGTTTGGTGAATATTGGAGATAAACAAAAAGTGCTCATCAAGATAAAATACAGAGTAAATGTAATTTCCTAACACTAATCCCATCTTTACAATTGCAATCAGCTTATGCATGACAGTATGCAGTACCCCTACATTTGAAAGAGCTGTGTGTTCTAAGGTCATCAAACATTTCTCAGATCACAAAGTTGTTTTTAGTAAGAATTTTTTCACCAGTGGAGCTTTACGTTCACTCACTCTATGCAATGGGTACATTATACCTATACAAATATGTCCAAAGTGGAATTCCCATAACAAAAAATAAGCTAACAAAGAACTTAATATACGTGGAAAGAAAAAAGAAGGCAAAAAATCTTATAAGACTGGGAACACTGGTAATTCAGTAAAATATTTCAAACTGTTTTACTCTTATGATACAAAACATAAGCTCGACATTTTCAATGAATAGCAATTGATGAGCAAAATAATGGAAAAAAGTGAAATAACTGATTGGTTGTTAAATTTGCATTTTGGATACTTATTTATGGATCAACATGTAGAGAGAGAGAGAGAGAGAGAGAGAGAGAGAGAGAGGAGAGAGAGAGAGAGAGGAGAGAGAGAGAGAGAGAGAGAGAGAGAGATATGGATGAAGACAGTAGCAGTGGGCACTGAAGAGAGAAGTTATGATCTTTCCTTAATCAGGACCACAACCATGGAATATTTTTTATAACAAATGTCCAGCAGTTGACTTCTGAGTGTGCTTTTATTTTGCACAATGGCTTTGGGATTATAGTCATTCTTGAGTGTTTGTTGAAATGTTAAAATATGTGTCTCCTGCTGTGACATGCCATCACTGAAAAAACATGCTTCTAGTTTCATAGCCAGCTGGTGTTTTTAACTGTGCACAGTGGCAACCATATTCCATATCTTCAACATGTACTTATATTCCACAATAAAACTTACAAAACCAAAATTGTTTTTTCGATAAGTCACAGACAGGTAAAACATATTTTAACATTTCAACACGATACTGAGAATGGCTATGATGCTGAAATCACGACTGTGTAAAACAAATGAACAGTTAATTGTCAAATGATGGAAATTTCTTTAAAAAAAAGTGGAAAAGGAGGTATTAGTGGTCAGTGGGGCAGTGGCAGTAGAGGAGGAGGAGGAGGAGGAGGAGGAGGAGGAGGAGGAGAGATACCTGAAGAAGAATGAGTGGGAGAAAGAGAGAGAGAGAGAGGAGGCAGTGTACACAAAACAAAAGATGTGTGTGGACATGATACACAGACTCAGTGGATTAGAGAGGGGCAGAGTCTGGACCCTCAAAGATCAGTGGGCTTTAACACACAGTTGTGGGAGAGTGTAAATTTTGGACTGAAATTTTACACACTTTGGCCTGAGAGGAAAAACAACTTGGATGCCTCAGAATTTTTGAACTGTTCATGTGTTGTGGAGACTGTGGGAGTATCAAAGTAAGACAAAATGACAGTGTAATTGAGAGAGGTGACAGTGGCAGTGGGATATACAGTAAATCAGTGTGAGAAAATGAGAATGTGGGAAAGAGACATAAACAGTGACAGTGAGAGTGAGATGGTGAGTACAAAGGCTTCATTACAAAGAGAGACCAGGTAAAAAAATCTAGAATATTTTGTGTTAAAACAGTGGAAGTATGTTTGCAGACCAAAACTTTTGGTGACAAAGGCATAACATAGACTGAGGCAGCTGGTTCCCAATCTTCTGTCAGTATTTCAAAGAGGAACATATTCATATTTTATGTGCACCAGCAGGAGCATTTTTCTGCTGTTTTATTCTATGGTACTATTTTTTGCACGAGATACTGCTGGCAAAATTAGAGCAAATTAACAGTTGTTTGTGATACAGCAGGCTGATTCAGAGAATGTGGTAGTATACAAATGTGTGTCATCAACCCATTACTGGCAGTGCTAACATATGTTGCATGCAATGCTATCCTGTATTGCGGAACATGTGAACATTTAAGTTCATAATCTTACCATTGGAGAGAGGACAGGAATGTAAACATTACTTATCAATAGTACAGTTTCTGCTAATGCTTCATCTTCTGTGCAAAATCCAGAGCTCACCCCCACCCCCTCTCCATCACCCCTGATTTTAGATGCTTTTATGCTTTTACTTCAACTGTGTTTCTTCCCACAGAAACAAAGAATTACTAATATTGGTCTCTCTTCCATGAAATTTGTTTATATCATTTCAGGCATTAAAATAGACAACAATGTATTTCTATGAAAGTAAGGAAATAAGAGATTCCCAATTACAGAACTAATACAGAAAGTTTTTGCACAGTATTACTGTTTGTTTTTGGAGCATAACCTTCAACAAGCTTTGTGAAAGAAGTGGCGACACTTTCTGTGCACAACCCACCCATCATTTTGCACAACAATGCGCAGGTGCATAGAGCACAAGCTGTGGCTGCTCTGATAAGTCGATGGAACTGGGACGTACTGTACCATCTACTATATTCCTCGGTCTTAAGACCCTGTGACTTTGATTTGATTCCAAAGATGAAGGAACCACTTTGTGGCATTCATTTCAGAACTGTTCCAGAGATTTGACAGGTAGTAGATAGCTCCATTTGCACCATCGACAGAACGTGCTCTGCTATGGTATACTATGCATTCCGCATCATTGGCATAAAGCTCTACACAATGCTGGTGACTACTTTAAAGGTCAGTAATAGGGGCAAACTCTCAACTCTTTTCTATTGGTTGTGAATAAACAGTTGCAACTGTTTAAGTTTCTACTATCATACAAAAGAATGCATTACTGAGCATTGCATTTTTGTACCACTAGTCGAGTAGATTTTATGCCAGTCAAATTATAAAGAAGAAATAGTGTACTAAAGATTTAACATGAAATAGAAATTTACACAACTGGGTAGTTACTTGTAAAACTGAAGAACTGAAGTGGAAGGAAGATTAGTTGTGCTGGTGCTGGAATTTTGTTCTTTTAGTTATTATGAGATACAAAATTTATTTTATAGTAGCAGCGTGCTATTTACTAAGTTAGGTCCCTGAGGGATCTGAACCCTTGGGAGTTGCTTTCCATTAGAACATTCTAAACAGGGTACTAGCAGTAATGGGCAGCCTGGGTAGCTGACTAGCGGGATAAGGATATCATGTAGAACAAAGCGGGAATTATACCAAAATGTTAGAAGTAGTCACAATTGAGCTACAGTAACCCATTGCAAAGAATATTTTAAGGTGTTTAAAAATGTTATTAGGAAGCTAAAGAATGTGTAATGCAAATAGAATAGCTAATTCACAGGATAAAATTAAAACCATGTGGTCTGTTGTGAAGGAAGTGTCTGGTCAACAGCACAAGGTTGACAATACAAAGTCAGTTCCCAGTAAAAATATTTCTGTTATTGATAAATTAGATATATTTATGCCATTTAACAATCATTTGCTGAGCAGTGCTGGTGAATTAAATGAAAATTTAGTTTCTACAGGAAATTGTATAACTTTCTGGGCAAATGCCTTTCTGAGATTGATGTCTGAACTGCTCTTCAGTGGTACAGACAAGAGGGAGATAGTCAATGATTAAATCACTGAAGACTAAGTACACTCATGGCTATGATGGAGTGTCTAGCAGAATATTAAAGTACTGTGCTGCACATGTTACCCAGTATTTAGTCACATTTGTAATTTTTCCTTTAGGAACGGTTAGTTTCCTGAGCTATTACAGTACTCAGTAGTAAAGTCGCTTTATAAGAATGGAGAAACGGATAATGTAGATAATTTTAGACCTATTTCTATGCCATCAGTGTTTGCAAAAGTTATTGAAAAGGCCATGTATGAAAGGATAATTAATCATTTTATATCTCCTGAATGCTGTCTGTTGCTAAACTGAGAGGTGAACCAATTGTGAGCTACTCTCCGTATTCCATATTGGACCATTACAGAATACGGGGAGTAGCTCACAATTGGTTCACCTCTTAGTTTAGCAACAGACAGCAAAAGTTCATTATCAACATTGTGAATAATGGCTGTGTTGTGAGGTCTGAGAGGGGTATAGTCATTTGGGGGTGCCCCAGGGATCAGTGTTGGGGCCACTCATGTTCCTTATTTTCATAGATGGTAGGCCCTCTAGTATTACGGGTAACTCTAAAATATTTTTGTTTACCAATGACACTAGCTGGGTAGTAAAGGATGTTGTGTGCAACATTGGCTCAGTTTCAAATAGTGCAACACATGACCTCAGTTCATGGCTTGTAGAAAATAAACTAATGCTAAATCAAAGTAAGACTCAGTTTTTACAGTTTCTAACAGACAATTCAACAAAACCTGACATTTTAATTTCACGGAATGGGCATATGATAAGTAAAACAGAACCGTTTCAAATTTGGAAGTGTTCAAATAGATGGTAAGCTGTCGTGGAAAGCCCATGTTCAGGATCTTGTTCAAAGACTTAATACTGCCATTTTTACTATTCGAACAGTATCAGAAGTGAGTGAATGTTTAACAGGAAAATTAGTTTACTTTGCTTATTTTCATTCTCTGTTGTCATAGGGTATTATATTTTG
Source organism: Schistocerca gregaria (assembly GCF_023897955.1). Lineage (NCBI taxonomy): Eukaryota > Metazoa > Arthropoda > Insecta > Orthoptera > Acrididae > Schistocerca > Schistocerca gregaria. Next base: position 12,751,359 of record NC_064921.1, on the reverse strand, counting down.
GCGTAACTCTTCCCATTCTAAAAGGATATTTTTGGCTCAGAAACGGGTGGTTCAAGCAGTAAGCGGTGTTAGTTCATGATCCTCTTGTTTACCTCTGTTCACAGGTATGGGTATTTTAACATTGGCCTTTCAATACTTCTATTCCTTATCATTGTTCTTTGTTACCAATATTAGTTTATTCCCAAGAATAAGCAGCATTCACTTGGTTAAAATACAGCAGAAATCAGACTTCCTTAACTCTTGTGCAAAAGGTCACTCCTTCTATTCAGTCGAGGAGTTCCCTGAAAAAATAAGCTGATTTTTATTGTATTGCTGATAGCATTTACTTAAACTTTTGGACTGACTTTCTTTAAGGTTCATGTACATTTATTTTTATCTGTTATTACGTTTATGTTGTAATTTCATGTACTGACACGTTCCATGACCTTGGAGATTTGCTCCTCAATATGGTCCTACAGAATGTGACGAGTAAATAAATAAATATTTCATGCACCCTGGAAGCTTTGGCCCCAAGATTCTTGCACTCCTAGCCCACCTCCCCCCTCGCCGGCAATCCCACAATCCTACTCCATCAAGGGGCCTAATTGTAACAAGTTTTCGTAACACACTGTGTGCAGACATTTATTTAGTGGGACTGCTCCCAGAACTTCAAACCAGGAGAGTGACTGCATCAGCTTTTGTATGCTATTTTTTACCACCACCATCCACAATGCTCAGTGATCCCTGTCCATCAGCACATTAGGCCTGCCTGGACTTCATTTAGCCTTCATTGTTCCTTTAGATTTCCACTTCACTGTCGCATCACTGACAGCTGACTTGGACAAATTTAGGTGGTTTGAAATGACTCCCTGTGTTAATTATTCAGGGGACATCCAAAGGCAAGTCCATGTTAAATATGCCGAGTTCTCATGACTGCCCATTCTGCCATTGCCACTTCTCTGCTGATAAAGCAGTACCATCTGCCATGTAGGGTCCACCTCTTGGTAGGTCTAGTGGTAAATTCTGCATTATATAAGGCTGTCCAGGTACTTTCATCACATAATGTATTGATAATTCTCCTTTGTGTGATTTCTGTAACCCTTAGTCATTCTAACACATTCAGACCAATTAAAATCCACAAATTACAATATATTTTACAACAGTGATGTTCGTGAATATTGAGAAGTTCAATCTGGGGCAGGTAGATACTGACTTACAAAAACTGGGAGTTTGTGTATATAACAGTGGAGTGATGCAAGTGGAGATAGGTGTGGCACGTAGTCAGGGGAATGGGTGGAAGATGGGGGGACAGAATTACATTCTATAGAAGTGAAGAGGAGAAAAACTGAGGTGATAATCAGCCGAGAGATGGGGAGTGGACATGCCAGTAGCTCAAAATTGGAATACTGGAAGTCTAGGGGGGAGGCTTTGTCCAACAGTGGGGCTCCAATGATTGATGATTTGAGTAGAAAAATGGAGGATGATTTTAATTTGAAAAATGAACGTTTAGGGTAGTTACTGAAATGAAATACTAGGGTGTCGACCTAGTTCATAACTAGCCATAGCTGATGAATTCAAAAATGCCATATGAAATACTTGGAACTAACATTTTCAGAGTTTCTCTTAACCTTTCTGTGAACAATTTAACATGAGGGTCCTGCCAACATTTTGGTTTGAGTCCCCACAACGGTCTGAAAGTCCAATTTCTGTGTGGTTCTGTGATGTGTTGTTGAGTTTTCATACTATTTGAACACAGAGGCTGACAGTTGGCACTAGAAATATATATTTCTCCTTTGTTGGTACAGAAGTGAGTACAGTAAGTTTTGTAGAAAGAGTTCCAATCTTTTGCTTTCTAGAGGGTTTCAAAATAAGTGAAGATATTATATTACATCATTTGCTACATATATAGTCTTTAATATGCATAAACACTGGTGCCTTATTCTTGCAGAGAGCTGATATCACTATCTCATAACTAGTGTGTTCATAAAAAATTACATTTTGATCATTTCTTTACATTCAAAACTCTGTTTCTATATTTATAATAACTACCACAGCTAACACTACGTGTCTGTGGTTGGACATGCATGGCATTGCAGTAATAGTCTATAAAAACCAACCTTGCTAATTAACCTGTGTATCTATTAATGAAAATCATGTGGAAATCCTGATTGTAGCTTTATATTAGCCCTCACAAATGGGCCAGCCATTGTGGATGAGCAATTCTAGGCACTTCAGGCTGGAACCGTGTGACTGCTGCTCTTGCAGGTTCAAATCCTGCCTTGGGCATGGATATGTGTGACACCCTTAGATTAGTTAGGTTTAAGTTGTTCTAAGTTCTAGGGCACTTATGACCTCAATGTTGAGCCCCCATAGTGCTCAGTCATTTGAACCTCACAAACGTACGGATACTGTTCACTGATGTACTATTTTTGTTCCGTCTTATGAGATGGTGTACTGGAGACAATGGTATTGTTTCTTTTATTATCTCTTGGATGTTTAGAAAGTTGTTTAGGAATCGCTTGAGACTTGACAATCCTTTATGGAGCACTCTTTTGAATCAGGGGTGAGGGAGGTTATGAAGAATCTAGTCAGCAGAAATAATATTTCTGAGATGTAATGTATGATACATGAGGGTTTTTAACCTCTGAAATGAAGATGTTGGGAGTAAATAGTATAGTGGTAACAACTGAATTATCATGATAAATGTGTTGACACATGAGGAGAGAATGGCAGATAATAAGTATTCAAAGGTAATGTACATACTGTATGAATTCTTGTTCTCTTGCTTTATCTTGGATGCCACTCCCTTTGCTCATAAAATTTTTCTCATTAAGTCTTTCACTAAAGTCTGTTCCCAGACCAATCTGTTTGTCTTTCTGCCTCACCTCTTTATAGGGAGTCTAACAGGGAACTCCCTTGCCCCACCTAACAACCACTCTCATGGTCCTATGAACCACCTATTGTGGATAGTACATGCACAAGAAGAGAAATGTGTCCAGGTAGCCATGGACATGAGAACTTCATTGCAACACAGAAGGTACATGATAACACTGAGCAAGTGAAACTGCTTCCCAGTGAAAGCAATGTAAAAATAGTCTTGATATGCTGTAGGGTTGTCACTAATATGATGATCATTCGTGACGGTGCAGGTTGCACTGGTAATGTCATAGGTACCAATGTTGTGTGTTCTACTCGAAGGAAAAGTTGTGACTATAACAGCAGTGACTGGCACACGACAGAGGCAAGATAAAACAAGTAATACTGAAGCAAAGAATCACAGAACATGAGAACAAAAGTGAATAGTCATGTGCAACCTAAAGGGAACAGAAGCAATTGTTTTTTGAACATGGAGCAAAAGCCTGCAAACACTGTTTGGAAGCACATGAACAAAGAGATGAAGGCTACCTGATAGAACACAACACACTGGGAATAAGTTCCCAGTGACAAAAGTAATAAAAAATATACAAGGGAGATTTTACTGAGTACCCAAAAATAAGAGACCTTCATTGCAACACAGATTATACATGTTACCATGCAGCAAATGAAACAACTTTCTACTGGAGGCAAGGTAGACATTGTCCTGACCCACTACAAGATTGTTCTAATATGAGAAATATTCTTGAAACATCCAGTCCCACACTCCTGGGAATATAGTCACAGCACTACAGAGTAGATTGTTGTTGAGTCTGGAACTTGGACTGCGTGGTGAGCTGCTGTGCAGTGACCTATATGACCTATAAAGGCTGACCAGTGGAGGAATACTGGAAAGTTGTCTAGTGTCACATGGATCATGGAACTATGCAGCAGCCATCACAGGCAAGATGAGATGCACGGAGTTTGGGTTCCAGGCCTCTTAATATGGCAGCAACAGACGGCCCTGGGTAGTGTCGTATAAAACTGGATTTCAAGGCAGTGGCCAGATGCTACACTACCCACTGCCACATCATTCTTATTGTGTCTCCTACTCAACCCAGTTATCATACCCATCAGGTTTTCTTCCTGCCTCACCTCTACAATGAATCCAGCTGAGTAATACCCCACCCCATCTGCCCTGCATTCTGCTGGCTAAATGTACCCATCTGTTCACAAAGAAAGGAGTGTTACAATATATGTGTCTGATGTGGCAATGTTACTGCATGAACAGCAAAAATGCAATAAGTGACAAAAGTTTTTCCTTGTAATATTGTGTGGGGTATACCTGAGAAAAATTCATGATAGTTGCTAGCAGGAAAACGTCACCCATAATTTCCAACTAAGTGCTCTCTTTAAGTAATATGGGATTAATATAGTGTGGGTATATGCCTGCAGCGAGTGAGGTTGTGTATACAGTCATACACAGAGTTTGTAACTGTAAAACTTGTCACAGTTAGTTAACTATGTAACATAATATTGTATGTTTTAATAAGCAGATTACTACAGGATTTACAATTTTAAATTTAATAAAGAATTACATGAAATGTTGACAATAAATGTTTATTTGCACCTGACAGTCTTTAGATAACTGGCCTACAACTGGAGTAAAGTTCTGGTTTTCTGGCTCTTGGTTAATAATGTTGATTCTCATACATAATTGAGCAGATTAGATGCTCAGTTGTTCACTGATGAGTAGGGATTCCAAAAGATGGAAATAATTGATTCTGTTCTTTTTCATTTCATGTTGAAACAATCTTAGTTTCTCATTTAGTTGTTTTAATTTTGCTTTATAATGTTTGTTATATTAACTCAAAATTTCTTTTTTTTTTTTTTGTCAATCAGGATCTATTGAGGACAACGGCCCACCTCCTGCCGCTGACACCCCTGAGACTGGCAGTACAAGTGTGAGTTTCACCAGTAGCAAGAAAGTTACATTTTCTAGTGTATCATTAACCCCACATTCCTTCCTGGCCTCTTTCCAAGGTGCTTCCCAGTTTAATCAGCCCAGGGTTTCAGCCATTACATTACTTCCTCCTCCTGTGTGCTGCCCTGCACACTTCCAACTTGATAAAATAAACTCCTTTCTACACATCCTGTTTACCACAACTTCATTCTCATTATGTCCCGCACCCCAGTTGGTTTCCTGACCCCACAACCTTTGCAACTTCTTCTGCCCTGGTAACTGAAATGTTACCTCGAGTCTAAATTCTCTGTCGAACAATCCAAAATGTTTATCAAAGAATACTCACATACTAACTCTTCATTTAGAAGAGAAACCCTCCTTAATAACTAAATGCTCTATGTGGGTTAGCAGGTAGTATACAGATCCCTAATGACACTCAACTTCATCTTCATTCTCCTGATGTAATGGCAGTTCTCACAGTGCTCACAGATCTAAGGGCACGGCATATCACTGAACCAGAATCAGGTGGCATGCACTAAACGACTCAAATTGGCCAATACAGTGAAGCGTGATAAAGCAGCTATTGTTTTTCCACCCTGCAGAAATGCTTCATTCACGTGCACCAGATTTCATGCACAAGAGAGAGAACTCCTAAAGCATATAAAATGTAAATCCTTTATTTGAACTAAAAAATAACTTTATGGTAGCCACCATCATCCATACATAATGTAGACATTGTGAAATACATAATGTTACGAAAGTAATAGGTCATATCTTAGTTAGTATTCATTAAACATGCCAATTACCACTTAGAGCTGTAAAAAATATTTATGTGTATTGCAATTACACATCCAAGTACCTTTCTAAAATGGTAAAAGAGCCACTCCTCTTGCTACAGTTGTGGCCGTATGAATTTCTTAAAATCTTCTTAATGTACTTCACTGGTTTTTTAAATCCATATCACATACACCTCATAGATAGGTCTCATTGTCTCTGGATATCAAGAGTTTCATACACACATTGATTAGTAATTCAATAAAACTGACTTCATGTTCTTAAGCTGATGTATCACAGCTTGTGCAGTGTAATGTAAAAGTAACTGTGTAGCTATTTCTGCTGCTTGGGATTTACTTCAAGTTATATTCAGATAGGTCTCTGGTGAATGAAACAGAATCAGATGATGATTCTTTTGACAATCCTCCATATCTTGTACTGACTTCTTTATGCTGACAGGTGTACCATCAGCAATGACTCTTATGATCAACACAATTGCTGTATGTCATTCAAATTTCACTATATAGTGTCTCCCACATTGATTCACATTTATTTTTGAGGAAAGCACAGACTCTTCAGATGACAGGGAGCTACTGGGACTCAGACTGGCTTCAGATTTTGTTCTTACAGACTGATCAATCTTTCCTTTCAGGAGCTGTGAAATATCTTGCTAGGATACATATAGTTGTAATGCCAACACTGCTTGCTGCCATGTTAAGCAGTGCATGAAGTTCACTTGGACATGCCCTTTCTATTGATGGGAGTGTTAAGTTTCTTCACATGTGTCTATAGTTACTTGAGGGTTACTGTATCTCTTGCAAACCATATTAAAGGCCACATTAAAATAAGTGCTAGTGTGTAGAAGCTCAGCAGTTACATTGCGAGCTGCACATATTACTAAGGTAAGCAAATGATAATACTTAGCAGTGCCCTGTAATTCCTCTTTATTTACAAGAAGACTCAAAAATCTCGTAAAAATGCCTGAACTGTATTGGATCATCATTAAATGCAGCTCTGTGATGGGCAACTTGATGGAATTTTGTGATGCACTAAAGTCAGATCCACCATCTAACAAAATGTTGTCACATGCATTTGTGTTCCTTTTTGCCTCCTTCACTTACTGCATTTTTATATTTTCTCCTTTCATCAATTAAATTCATTATTTCTTCTGTTACCCAAGGATTCTACTAGCCCTCGTGTTTTTACCTATTTGATCCTTTGCTACTTCATCTCTCAAAGCTACCCATTCTTCTTCTACCATATTTCTTACCCCCATTCCTGTCAATTGTTCACTTATTCTCTCCCTGAAACTCTGTACAAGCTCTGGTTTAGTCAGTTTATCTAGGTCCCATCTCCTTAAATTCCCACCTTTTTGCAGATTCTTCAATTTTAAACTACAGTTCATAACCAATAGATTGTCGTCAGTCCACATCTGCCCTTGGAAATGTCTTAAAATTTAAGACCTGGTTCCTAAATCTCTGTCTTACCATTATATAATCTATCTGAAACCTGTCAGTATCTCCAGGCTTCTTCCATGCATACAACCTTCTTTTATTTTTCTTGAACCAAGTGGTAGCTATGATTAATTTGTGCTCTGTGCAAAATTCTACCAGGTGGCTTCCTCTTTCATTTCTTAGCCCCAATCCATATTCACCTACAAAGGTTCCTTCTCTCCCTTTTCCTACTGCTGAATTCCAGTCACCCACGACTATTAAATTTTCGACTCCCTTCACTAAATGAATAATTTCTTTTATCTCATCATACATTTCTTCAATTTCTTCGTCATCTGCAGAGCTAGTTGGCATATAAACTTGTATTACTGGTGTAGGCGTGGGCTTCATGTCTATCTTGGCCACAATAATGCATTCACTATGCTGTTGGTAGTAGCTTACCTGCACTCCTATTGTTTTATTCTTTATTAAACCTACTGCTGCTTTACCCCTATTTGATCTTGTATTTAAAACCCTGTATTCACCTGACCAAAAGTCTTGTTCCTCCTGCCACCAAACTTCACTAATTCCTACTATATATAACTTAAACCTATCCATTTCCCTTTTTCGATTTTCTAACCTACCTGCTCAATTAAGGGATCTGACATTCCACCCTCCGATCCGTAGAACGCCAGTTTTCTTTCTACTGATAATGACGTCCTCCTGAGTAGTCTCCGCCCGGAGATCCAAATGGGGGACTATTTTACCTCCAGAATATTGTACCCAAGAGGACGCCATCATCATTTAACCATACAGTAAAGCTGCATGCCCTCAGGAAAATTTTATGTATCAAAATTTCAGTTTCAAGTACAGCCCAGAGCTCACAATGCTGGAAGCATGAGTGATAAATGAAAGGTCACAGGTTGTATTGAATATTCTGCTAGCATGTTTTTGATGGCACTAGTAATACATTTCAGCTGTGATTTGTCTCCCACACACATTTTGAAGTAATATTGGTTTAGAGTACTACATTTGACAAGTCTCAGAGAATGTGACTTTCTTTTAGATATCTGAAATAATTTGAATTGTATCTGTTATGTATGGCTCAAATGCTCATTTCTTTCTTATTAAATTGGCAAAATTTTTAGTGATGTGAAGATAGTGAGTAACTGAATGAAGGAAAGTCAATCTCTAACAAGACCCCAGTGGTTCTTTTTTTCGTACATTTTTTGTTGTAATAAGAGGAGCTACATTTCATTTACTGAGGATCTCATGATACTGTGCTCTGCCATAATTAAATATTGATGTGTGAATGCTGGCACCTGTGAACACCCTTTTGATTAGCAGGTTATTATAAGTAGAAATTGTGAATTAAATTTATGTTAAACCTAAATTAAAGATTATTTGCTCCTCCTCTCGGGAAGAATTCGTAGGTGGTCATAAATAAAGCCAAATAGCATGAGTAGTGAGTACAAGAACTTTTATGGAGGGCACTAGATGGGATTGTAGGTGGAATGAGTGTGACAACTGCTGAATTCTGAATACCTCAAAGTACTTTGTGCAATCACAGTCAAAGTTTAAACTGTGAATGCAAAATGGGTAGACCCACTGTATAAATTTTGGTCGCAGAACTTATCTTTTCGGCAGATTGTTTAGCTTTTGCTAATAACTTTTAAATACCCTTCAAAACATAAATACGCTGGCTTGCAGGACATGGTTGAGAATGTTTCTTACACTGATACTGCAAAACGTTGGCCCATGTTGCAAATTAAATGGATTTCTGGGTAAACCCTAAAATACATGTAGTGTGGAAAAGGTGGATTGCCACAAGACTCTTTAACAGACAAGTAGAGTTTAGACTATCCTGTGATCATGTGTAGAATCTAACAATAGTCAAATGTGGAAATGCTGTAATCAAAAGTATCCCACCCATGATTTTGTTCAGAAGAAAGATGTGTGAAGATGAAAAGCATTAAAATTTATGTGATGACACTTCTTTTGAAATAACAGAAATGGCTGACTAACAGCCAGTACCCACGCAAAACCTTCCTCACTGTTGACTCAACTAAATCACATCTGGATGGCTAGTATTTTTTCTGCTGCTTAAGAAAACAACAAAATATTCTATTGCCTATAAAGGAATTAAAAGTGAAGGTATTTCACTTGATAAGAGTTTTTAAAACATTTGAATATTTTGGGATGTTGCTGACCTAATTACTGGACTAAACTGGAAGAGTTAGAACTGTCTCAGATGTGATATTTGTTACGTGCCTGGCTGAGAGAAATGACACAACTGAGGCTGACTACTGTTTCAAAGAAACAGGAATCTCTCCTTCCAATCCTTAAGGGATTCAAAAGTCTAGATTTGCACCTTCAGTGTTCACTGAGCATGCTATTGAAACAACTTTCAGGTGTGATGCATCTAACTTATCATGTGATGATTCAGCAATTGACAGTTCCCCCCCAAGTTATTCATCTAATCTAGAGGAATTGATCAGGAACGTTCAGAGATCACAACCAAAGAATGACAGATAAACATCCTCACTGTTTAGTACAAGTATTAAAGAATTTCTCGGTATTTTATCTACTCGACAACTACAGCAAAAACAAAAGAAAAAGAAAACTACTTCAGCACAGTGCTCAGAACACAGAGAACAAAATTATTTTGAAGTCATTATTACTAGTAAAATGAACATCAACAAACTCGTGGTTCACAGCAAAACCCAAAATATGTGCCAAGCACAGAAACAAAACTCCTCAACCTAATGAGAGAAACTCCTTGAAAAACTAACCAGGACCAAATGGTACCCAGGGAGATAAGCACCAAATTTCAAGATTTGTTGCTTTATGTTCTGAAAATATGGAAACTTCATTTGTGCTAGCCGGCTGAAGTGGCCGAGCAGTTCTAGGCGCTACAGTCCAGAATCGCACGAGAGCTACGCTCGCAGGTTCGAATCCTGCCTCAGGCGTGGATGTGTGTGATGTCCTTATGTTAGTTAGGTTGAAGTAGTTCTAAGTTCTAGGTGACTCATGACCTCAGAAGTCAAGTCCCATAGTGCTCAGAGCCATTTGTCCTGATTATGTGGATGACCTGTAAAATGAAGTTGAACATTGTGTTATCAACTTAACCTGAAAGTTTCGTTTGTTTTGTTTGCTTCATTATTTTTTTCTGAAAGTTTTAACTGAATTTTGTATTCATTAAATAAGGGCCACTTGATGAGTAACTCTTAGCCATTTACATCAGAAAAACTATGAAATTCATAATCTACCATTTTTATCCATCTTAGAGAAATAAGTTGACTGTCTAGTACCATAGAAGGATTGCCATGAATTTCTAAATTTAAGATTCAGGATGTACTAGTATCAAGTTCCTTACTTCATAATGCCATCAGTTATAGAAAGGATAGATTGCTGCTCATTATAAACATGACATGTGGCCTACAGCAAAGTGGAGCACCCTGCACAACATGGAGATAAACATAACATGCCCAATTTCAGTGGTTGCTTCACAACCCAGGCCCTCTGCATTGTCTCATACACCACCAGCTTTTCTGAACTGTGAAGATTGTCATTATCCCAAACTACTGTCCCCACATCATCTGCCAGACAGTCCCCTGCCATCCTCCCCCCACTGTCCTACCACATCCTCCTCGAGCCACATCCCTGCAGCCCCACTGTGCACAGCTCTTCGCAAGTGCACCAACAAGTCCCTTCTACTTTTCTGTGCTCCTCTCCTTTGTGCTCAGTTTTATTTTCCCTCCGCTTCCTCCCTCACAGTCTCCTTATGCTACCTCAGATAGCCTTGTCAGCCACCTCTAGTCCCTGCACACACCACCAGGTTGCACTGTTTCCTCCTCTTCCACCCGTGCTGTGCTGTCCCTCTCCCTGCCCTGCTCCACTATGGATCGTTCCTCCTGTTTGACATACCTCTAGCCTGAGCAGCCAGAGATAGTGTGTGTGTACGTGAAATGATTTAATAAGATCCTGCTATGGTGGTCACTGAAGACTCAACAATCCACGAACTGTGGACCGTGCCTAGCCGAGGTGGTTTAGATGATATAGGAATACATATATCTGTACCATATGTACAATCACAACATGGGTGTATCTCTGGAGATGTTAGACTAACCTGAAGTTCTCCAAGAATGAAGCTTCCTTTTCAGTAGTTGTAGTGGCAACTGCCTGTAAGACTTGTTTGTTCTTGTAACATATGCTAATACGGCCTCGATGTGCTGGTCCCACGAACAGCTGAAATCGTGGGGAAACTACAGCCATTCCTTTTTCTTGTGGCTGTGGAGCTCTACTGTGTAACTTAACCCATTAGCACCCAATTAATTTTTAGTTAACTTATATTTTGTGTTTTTGGGAAACAGTGCTTTGTAAAAAGGCACCAGTACCACTTTTTATCATGCACTGCATTGGTATTGTGGTTGTGGGAGGAGAGGCAGAATTAAGAGTAGAATACAAGTGGTTAGCTTTGAGAAGTGAAATAATGAAGGTAGCAGAGTGTCACATAGGTGAAAACAAGGCTATGATGAAAGGAGAATGCATTAAAATGAAGCAGGTGAAATGAATAGAAATTTGTAGAAAATATTCACAAAAAGTGGAAAATGGCTATGCATGGCCAAAGGAGTGTGCATAATTATGGTAATGACGGAGACCTCCAGTAGTGAAATTAGAAATGTTGGGAGAAAAGAGGAGCACCTGAATGAACAGAGAGTTCTGATGGCAAACCAGTAATAAGCAAAGAAGAGAAAGCTGGAAGGTACGACGAAAAGAGAGGGTTATGTTATAGGAAGAGAGGGAAGCAGGTGAACATGAGATGAGGGATATGATGATGCTAGAAGAGTCTGACAAAGCACTGACAGACCTAAGTGGAAACAAAGTTCCTGGAGTAGATGACAGTCAATGCAAATTATTGAGACACATAGGAGAGCCAGCTACGTCAAAATTATTTCTTGTTCTGTGCAAAATAAGAGATTGGGGAAATATCTTCAGATGTATGTCAGAATGCAAAAATTCCAATTCGAAGAAAGTTGTGTGCTCACACATGTGAATAATACTGAGCCGTTACTCTGCCACAGGTAGAAAGTAAGTCCATTATTATGTGCAGAAGAATCAAAAGCTGGCAGAACATTATCTCTGAGAAGGTTAGTTTTGGTTCTGGATAAATGTCAGTGCTGACTTTAGAACTTGACCAAGAAAGTACCTTTAAGAAAGGCAAATCGACACTTTTAACATTTATAGATCTAGTGATAGCTTGGAAAAGAAATGTGGATTGGACTCGACTCTTTGAAATTTTGAATGTGGCATGCATAAAATACATAGAGCAAAAATTGATTTGCAATTTGGGAAACATACCATGGTTACAAGAGGATACAAAAAGGGACTTTATACATCATAAGAGAGGGAGACAGGACTATATCCTATCCTGAATGTCAATCAGTATACATCTACAGTTACACTAAGTGCAAAAATGTGTAGTGCATGATAGAAGGTACTTTCCACTGTATCATATGTAGGATTTTTTTTCCTATTCTGTATGTGTATAGATCATGTATAGAATGATTGCTTAAATTCGATGCATTTATTTGAACTAGTCTAACTTCATCTTCATGATTCCTATGGAAGTGATATGTAAGGGGCTGTAACATTTTAAAAGGGTTTATACTGGTCTGTCTAGGATGGACCACATCAGTTTTTTTCATGCAGTCTCTTTAGTGCACTGATTTCATTTCTGTTATTCTAGCAATGAACTGCATTATGCCGCCTGCTTTACCTCTGATGGGTTCTGTTTCATATCCTTGAAAATTGTTACACCCAGGTGACCATAAGAGTTGACAGATCCCCACTTTGTCATTGATATATAGAATACCCTGCTTCTCCTGTTGGTTTTGTGCACAATTTTGAATTATCGAACATTCAAAGTATGTTCCAAACGTTTCACCATTTTGAAAAAATTTCAGGGTATGACTATTTGTGCAGCTTCTTTCAGACCGTACTTAACTAAAGACAAACGCATGATCAGAGGTTATTAATATTACCACCTGAAAGTTCATTAGGATACAACATTAACAGCAAATTTGTTAACATCCTTTCCTGGGACACACCTGAAGTTAGTTTCACATCTGTCAGTGACTCTCACCTGAGCTGACTTGGTGTGTCCTACCTACCATAAAATCCAAATAAAGTTGTTAACTTTGCTCAGTTCCTCCCATGTTCATGCTTCGATATTAATTAAGCTTAGATGTGGTATCAAGTCAAACACTTCTCAGAAAATCACAAATTCTGCACCTACCTGACTTTCTTGATCCTTGGCTTTCAGTACCTTGTTAGAGTAAATTGTGAGTCTGGTTTCATATGATTACTGTTTTTGGAATCTGTGCTGATTTTCATACAGGAGATAATTCTGTTAGAAATACTTAATAATTATGTAAGTCACAACATGTTATAAGATTACAACAAATGAATGTACATTGAGGAAATTATGAAGGAAACAAACCAGAAATTTGGAAAGGAAATTAAAGTTCAGAGGAAAGAAATAAGAAAATAAAAAAATAAAAATGGTGGATTGCACATGACACACTTATTGTGTCAGAGATGGCACAGGACTTACAGAAGCTGTTGAAGGGAATATATGGGTTCTTGAAAAGGAGATTGAGAGTTGAATATCAACAAAAGTTAAACAACAGAAATGAGGTGATGTTGGATGAATCAGATTAGAAAAAATATACTAAAAGTACTAGATTTGTTTAACTATTTTGACAGAAAAATAGATGACCATAGTAGAGAGGATATAAAATGCAGACGGGCAATTGCAAGGTAAGCATTTGTGAGAAAAAGGAATGTCTTCACAGCTAATGTCAGCTTCACTGTTAGGGACTTTTGTGAAGGTACTATTCTGAAGTAAATGGAAATGTGGATGATAAGCAGTTAAGGCAAGAAGTGATCAGAAGGTTGTTAAATGTGGTCCTACATAAGCATGCTAAAAATTAGATGAATAGGTTGAATAACAAATGAAGTACTGAATTGAATTGAGTAAATGAAACTTATAGTATAATTTCACTAAAATAAGGGGTCAGTTGATAGGAAACATTGTGGGACATCAAAGGATTGTCAGATGGAAGTGAAGTGTGAGGGGATAAAAGTTGCAGGAGGAGTCCAAGGCTTGGATGCAGTAAGCAGGTTCCACTGCTGTAGGTTTTGGAAGTTTCACAAAGATGAGGAGGAGTGCACTGGATAGACCATCACAGATAACTACATCAAACCAATCTTCAGACTAATGACTATAAGTGATTGTATATTTCATGTGTTGCCCTTTTGAGAGCTGGATGTGCTCCCATCAGAATCTCTCTGTCTACAATACTGTTTTATTTTACATCTATTATTCAGTAGTCATTTTTCTATCAAAGTTTCCTTACAGTGTTCATCCTATCATGAACTGTTAAAAGATTTAAAGTACAAATATCTTGAACTGAAAAGAAAGTGAGTGTAAAAAAAAAAAAAAAAAAAAGGAAGAAGAAAAGGTGACATACATGTTGTGTGTTATGACAGTTTACACGACATCAAAAAGTAGCAAAGATGTATTCACGGTGTAACCATGAGTATTTCAGGTAAAAAGAATCACAGTTGCAGTGGTGTAGCATGGTTCTAAAGGTTGGGGAGACCTTACAGTTATTATAGGGAGACAAAATAGTACAGTAAACAATAATTTAAACAAAAGAAACAAAATGCATCAAATAAAACAACAAAAACTACTACTACTACTACTACTGCTACCACTACCACCACCGATGATGATGATGATGATGATGATGATGATGATGATGATGATGATATTGATAATAATAACTATCTTGTTCAAGGAAGGATGACAAATTTGTACAACTCCAGCAGCAAGAAAAAAGCACTTATATTTTCTTGTACACAAGTGCAATGTGCCTGCCTTTTCTTTACATGAATAAGTTTATAACTCGATCTACAAAGATCTGATCACTGGATAGTTCTACAAGTGGTGTCTTTGCTACTGCTACAGTGCTCTAACACAACAGCCGGGTGTTGGACATTGAATTTCTTAAATAATTCTTCACTCACTTAAGAGTACTCGTGCTTCTTTCTATGCTTGCTATAATTGTGGGTAGGGTCAAAACCAAAAGCAGGAACTTCGTTGTTTCTTCATACACAGAGTTTAAATCATTGTTGACAATGTACTTTCAGAGAATTCTTGGAGGTAAGTGTTTTTTCTCAGCAGTGTATATGTTACACAGCTCATGCTCAAGTTGTTCTTGTTAGTAAAAAGGATAATGTTCTAATAACTGAAGCAGTTTCAATTTTGGAAATTCTTTTTGATAGTTAGGGAAACACTTTTCATTCAGAAGTTCAACAAACTGAATTTGGGATAAAGTCTTTAAATCTTCTTTCCATCTGAACAATATTCAAATCCATTATCTCGTAAGTTAATGCCATGAGAGTTGTCTTTTGACTATCACAGGATGATAAGACGCCATTCAAACACAAGCTGTATTTAATGCATTCATCAACGAATGTTTCTGTTCTTAATTGTCATAAGTTTCTCACAACAGTTCTTATTTCATTGTGGCAAGCAATTATGCTGACAGATTTTGACTGATGAACATTAAAGAGATGATCTACATAAACAAAGCACCCTTGGTAGAAGCAAAGCAAGTAGACAAACGTAGGATCATTCATTCGTCATTTCTTTTCAGCAGCACAGCTCAAAGATTTTGGGTCCCATTGAGAGTCTATATCATTAATTATATAATTAAAAGTACCATATAACTCTGAGAAATGAATAGATATGGTTGAAACTGCCCTGGAATGAAAGTTCCAGTGAGTGTTGCTCACGTATGGCAGTTTAAATCCTTTCTCAGTTAGCAATACAGTTCATTTTGATGATTTGCTGAAGTGTGGAATTTAGTGCTAACAAACATGTGTATTTGTCATAAGATTTTGGAGGTACCAAATTCAGATGATGTGTGTAACAATGAATAAGCAGTGCATGGAGTCAGAACTACTTACCAATTGTTGTAGTCATCTTCCTCTGCCCTCCATTACTGATGCGCCATCATCTGTTTGACTAACCACTTTTCCTTCCACATTCCATTCTTTCAATACTGCATGAATAATGTTTGATACACCTTCAGCAGTTTTATCTCCAGAAACATTGTAAAAAAACAATGAATCTTTCCTCAGTTTTGTCTGCAATATGGTACCTGAATATTTTAATCATTTGACTCTTGCATAATGTGTTTCTAATGTTTCATAACCCTGAATCGAAATGAAATTGCAGTTCTGAATTTCAGATCATGTTTTCTCATTAACTGCCAAAGTTATCATTTCTATTACATCATTCTGTATATCTGGAGAAGTTCCTTTAAAGGATGAAGATAATGAAAGGTGGTCTCAGGTTAACTGCTCTCCTTAAGCTAGTAAATCCAACAATCCAGTCAGTTACCATAGTTGCTAGAGGATTCGTCTTCTCCATGGCTGCAAAAGCCTAGATATTGTTTACAAAAAAATAAAATATTCTGAATAAGATGAGCCAATACTCTCCTGTTGGATGCAAGTAGTGTATTTTATTTCATTGCCGGCAGACGAGCAGCTTCAGAAAGGGCGTGCTCAATTCTACTTTTGACCAATAACTGAAATGATTCTTTGTTCTGCAGGTCATATTTTGATATCTGATGCTTTTGTGCTCTACTGTCAAAGTTCTTTTTTGTACAAATGCCCTCACTGCACCATTCCGTTTCACCACCGAGCAGAAGACATATTTAACAATATAATCTGTTGTTAACTGCATTCAGTCAGCCAAGTATACTTTTCATACCAGGCTGTCTGAAAAGTGCGTTTTTGTTTGGCTTCACTCAAAACTACACTGAGTACAGGAGTAGGTCATTTGTTCTTCAATTCACACTTTATTTTATACATAAGTGTAGAAAAAGGCATTCTTAATAAAAATTCTCTAAGGTGTTCAGTTGCTGGCTCACTCATGTTGGCAACACAACAAAAACATGCACTAAAATCACACAAGAATGACAAAGAACACAAACTGCATGACCGTTCACTTTCATGTTAAAAAACAGCATAGAAGCGGCAGAGACTAGTCTCGATACCTGCTAGCAAGTGCAGTGCACCGGCCTTTGTGGAAGGGGAAGAAGAGGGGAGTGGAGAATGCTCAGGCGCACACAGTCACGTAAGGGAAGGGAGATAGAGACTGGGACCAACAGAGTCTCAAGCAGGCAAATACACCAATACTCGAGGTGTGGCACGGGCTACAAAACTGATGTCTTTGTACGTTTAGAGCTATTAGTAGAAAATAATTTATATTTTTGTTATGAATTACTATTGCATATTTTTTAAGCAGGATTACAGGGGAGACTGAGTCTGTTTCCCCTCACGCTAAGCCACTGCACAGTTGTAAATGTTGTAAACCAGTTCAATGTTCCTAAAATTGCCATTTAATGGATGTTGATGGGAAGGAACCTATTGTAATGGGAAAGGAGAGAAACTGTCATATAGTACTGACATTTTATTTCACCAAAGAGCCAGAAATCTCCAAGAAACAGAAGACATGTTTATGAAGCTGGTCAATAATAAATTGTTGCAAGCTTTGTTACAATGGTTTGAGTTGTACGGATACAGTAGTATCATTGAAAATTATTTTTTGTTCAAAATTATTACAGTGATAGGGTCTTGTAATAACAACACTTTGTATAGTACCTACATTGAAACAGGTCTCATTGATTAAAAGATAGTCACACAAACAATGGTCAGCAAACTACAAAGGGCAACAAAAACAATTAGAAAATTTTTTCAGAGAGTGGAAATCCGGGACTGGTTAATGACTATATTATAAAAAGTATAAATTGCTACTCACCATACAGTTGTGATACTGAGTCACAGTAATGCACAATAAAAAACTACAAAACCCAGAAGCTTCTGGCCAGAAGGCCATCTTATGAAGTACCGTGCACATATGCATGCGTGGATGTGCACGTGTACATGCATTAAAGATTTGGTGTATGTGCTGTCTCTATCACATGATGTAGCAAGGCTCTCTGAAAAAATACGGAGGTGGCTGCCAAGGTCAACAATACCATGCTGGGAAGGCTATACCAAGAATTAGATTATTTTATTGATGTCTGCTGAGTCACTCGTGGTTTGCGTATCAAATGTCTGTAAATTTAATAAAAAAAAAAAAATCATAGTTTCTCTTCAAAATGCAGTATGTATGACAACTGTGCAATGTTTAGTTCTTCTGCAATAAATAATTGAAAGTGTTCCCGGATGTTATGTACACCTTGTAAGATGGTTACATGGCCGCTGACACTGCAAGTTGTCAATAGTCAATCTGCTGGCAACATTTTTGGCCTGGATACTTTGTTGCTGTTTGGATTCTACATCGCAAATGAAGTTCAGATTTTCTCTGACACGACCTCCATTTTTCCAAATTTTCCCAAAGAGCAAGCAAATAGGAGAAGGGTGCCTTATCTGGTGCATCATGTGCTTTCATCATTCCTCATCATCACAGCTTTGCAGTTCTGCTCACACTCAATCTTTTGGGTGAGGATACCTTCCTGTGTGCAATTTCCTCCATCTACTATGCAGTGCCGGTTTCTGTACTGGCGACGACGGTGGACTTCTTTGCACCTCATATCTAGCAAGGTAGCCAGTTAATTGTGGTGGGGCCACCATGTACACTGTTGGTTGTAGCCTCCTAACTACATAGGGATTGCTCTGATGCTGCCTGTGCTGTTAACTCCCCATGTAGACCAAGAAGTAGATGAACCTGTCCCTGGGGCATTATCGGGACTCCCGACAATGGCCATCCTGCAGCTGGGTGGTGTCCTTGGGGAGGGCCTTGGTCGGAGTGGGTGGTGTCAGGGCAGATGACGTGCCGTGAAGTGTACCACGTCATCACTTCCTGGTGATGAATCACCAGCAGTCTCTAAGCACTCCAGGTCTCAATTTAATGCAAGGAAGTGTGATCCAAACTTGTTCCCCTCCCTGGCCACACCATGGGAGGAATGCTAGGCTAAGGATGGCAGTGAACCTACTTCACACTGGTACCTCATATGTATGATAGCTGATGGGGAATCCTTCATGTTGACAAAGCTTGTTTTTTGTAGAGCATTTGGAGAACAATTTTAGGGAGTTGGAGGGCTTGCAAAAAAATACGATGGGTATTACATTGCTCAGGGACAGTCTTTTGCAGTCTAATGTTGGGCTGTGCACCAATTTAGAGTAGTAAAGTGTCAATTTCATGTGGTGGGTCAATTGGGGTCTGAGGGATAATCAGGTTGCAACCGGTGCCTCCACCTCAACCTTCAAGGATGACACTTTACCTGAGAAGGTTGAGGTGATGGTCTATCACTATGATGTCGAGCCATATACCTACACCAATGCAGTGCACTAAGTGCAGGAGGTTTGAGCATGTCTTCCCACAGTACTTCCCACATCACCTGTCGAGATTGTAGACATCCTTCACATCCCTACACTCCGTGTGCCCCACCTTCCATTTGTGTCAGCTGAAGAGAGCACTGTGCTCCTAGCTCGCCAGACTACAGGATTTTACAGAAAGAAAGGAAAATTGTGGAATATGAGACACAGGACCAATTGACCTACACTGAGGCTAAGATGAAATTTGAATGCCTGCATTCTGTGCATATGACATCCCCTTATGCCACCACTATGAGAACAGTTCTAGCCCCATTAGTTCTGCCAATTCCTGTTAGCTCCCAGAGCCATAAGACTACACCTGCTCCCTTGCTCGTAGGGGGGTGGGATGGGGGGGGGGGGAGGGGTGGAGGCAGCCTGGGGTCCCTGGCATTAACATCAATGTCGTGTTATCTACTGATGCAAATGTCATTGCTGAGCACCTTTCTGTGTACTATGCCCGAGCCTCTGTGACAGAGAACTACCCCCCCCCCCCCCTCCCCCCCAGCCATTCGCACCCTCAAACGATAGATGGAGGGGAATGTCCTGTCATTCACTGAACGTCACAGTGAACCCTATAATGCTCCATTTACAGAGTGGATGCTTCTCAGCGCCCTTGCACATTGCCCTGACTCAGCTGCTGGGCCAGATTGGATTCACAGTCAGATGATAACACCTCCCTCATCGGATTGCAAGGGACACCTAGTCATTTTCAACCAGATCTGGTGCGATGGTGTCTTTCCATCACAATGGCAGGAGAGGACTATTATTCTGGTGCTCATATTGGGTAAAAACCCGTTAGACATGGATAGCTATCAGCTTCACCAATGTTTTTTTGTAAGCTGTCAGAATGCGTGGTAAGTCGGCACTTGGGTTGGCTCCTGGAGTCATGGGGCCAACTGGCTCCATTCCAGGGCGGTTTCCAGCAGGGTTACTCTACCACTGATAATCTTGTGTCCCTAGTCTGCCATCTGAACAGCCTTTTCCAGATGGCAACACCTGATTGCTGTCTTTTTTGATTTACGAGAAGCATACGAAACGACCTGGTGACATCATATCTTTGCCACTTTATGCGAGTGGGGTCTCCAGGGCCCACTCCAGATTTTTATCCAAAACTTCCAGTCACTCCATGCATTTGTGTGTCCAAACTGGGGCCTTCAATAGATACCTCCCCCTCCCCCCCCCCCTCCCCATATCAACAAAAACGTAGTCCCACAGGTCTTCGTATTGAATGTGTGTCTACTTTTAGTGGCCATTAACAGCCTAGCAACAGCTTTAGGTCCATCAATCTCACCTTCTCTGCATGCAGATCACTTCTGCATTTTATACTGCTCCTCCAGTACTGGTGCTGCTGAGTAGCATCGACAGGGAGCCATCCAAAAGGCGCAGTAATGGGTTCTAGATCAAAGCTTGTAGTTTTCAGCCATGAAGTCCTGTGTCCTGCATGTCT
The DNA here is from genome assembly GCF_023897955.1 of Schistocerca gregaria. Taxonomy (NCBI): domain Eukaryota; kingdom Metazoa; phylum Arthropoda; class Insecta; order Orthoptera; family Acrididae; genus Schistocerca; species Schistocerca gregaria. The sequence goes on along the minus strand of NC_064921.1, from coordinate 12,730,454 downwards.
GTTGGCATCGTACCATTCATCCTGAATCAGAACTTCTCCAAAATGAAGATACACTCACAGAAGTGGAGGCATATCGATTCTTAGGACTGGTTTTCGACACCCAGTTGACTTTGCTCCCTCTTCTTCATCAGTTCAAGTGGAAATGCTGGCAGCATCTCAATGCCCCCCACTGCCTGTGCAACACCAACGGAGGTGCAGATCGTTCTACGCTGCTGCAGCTCTATAGATCCCTTGTTCAATCCTGCCTTGACTACAGGAGTGTGGTTTATTCTTTGGCGGCACCCTTAGCATTGTGTTTACTTGACCCGGTGCAGTGCTGCGGAATTAGACTAGCAACAGTAGCTTTTAGGATGAGTCAAGTGACCAGTGTACTGGTGGAGGCTGGAGTCCCTCCATTTTAGATCAGACATGTGCAACTGCTCGCCATTTACATTTCACATATTCGTAGCTCTCCTGAGCATCAGAATTACTGTCTCCTTCTCCCAACCACTGTCATTCATCTCCCGCATCAGCAGCCCAGGTTGGGGACTTAAGATTGCTGTTCATGTCCAATAACGTCTCTCTGAATTGGAGTCCTTCCCCTTACTACCTCTCCTCGTGGTCCATTTGTGTACTTTTCCATGATGTAAACCTAGGCCAAAGCTTCGTCTGGAACTTATGTATGGCCCTAAGGGTTCAGTTAACCTCATGGCTCTCTGCTCTAACTTCCTTTTGATTCTTGACATGTCCTGGGGCTATGAAGTGGTTTACAGAGACAGCTTAATGGTGATGGTCATGTTGCCTTCACCTGTGTTCACAGAGGATACATTGAACAGCACTTACTGCCAGATGTCTGCAGTGTTTCCACTGCAAAGCTGGTGGCCATATCTCATACTCTTGAGCGCATCAGTTCTGGCCAGTGTGTCATTTCCTCTCTGTACTGACTTCCTGAACAGCCCACAAGCTAAGTAGCAACCACCCAGGTGCCCACGTATACCCTGGAATAGTCCTTTGATTCAGTGGTGTATGTCTGGACCCTGGGACATGACGGAATCCAAGGTGACGAACTTGTCGACAGGCTGACCAAATGGGCTGGCCAAGCAGGCTATGTGGAAACTGCTTATGGAAAAGGGCATGTGTGAAACTGAAATGTGTTCTGCATTTCACCACAAGGTTGTTGGGCTTTGAGACGAAATGACATAACCTCAGTACATACGACAAACTGTGTGCCACTAAGTAGACTATAAATGTGGGAAGTCCTCCACGCGGTCCTCTCACAGGGACTCCTTGGTTCTCTGTTGGCTCCACATTGGCCATCATCATTTGATCCATAGCTATATCCTGTGCCACACAGACCCACCTCAGTGTTGGTGCAGTGCCCGGTTAATAGTGGCCCATATGCAGTCGAGCTATCCTGCTTTGGCTGCCTGCATCGTAATCTTTGTTTACCAGACTGGTTGTAGCTAATTTTAGCAGACAACACCTCATGAGCTGAGTTAGCTTTAAGTTTTATAAGTGAAGGGGTTTTTATTGTTCTAAGTTTCAACACATCCTTTGTCCCTCTGTGTCATCCACTCTGGCGTTTTTAGGCTGGAGGTCTTTCTATGGTTCTTTTGGTTTTTCCTTCCTTGCAGTATTGTGCTGCTTATCTTGTTTGTTTTATTCTTTCCCTTGTGGGATTGTTTTAACAGGAACAAGGGACCGATGACTGAGTAGTTTGGTCCCTTTCCCCACTTTTAAACCAACTAACTAACCCTTCCAGGAACTTCATGACCTTTGTGCTTTCACACCTGTTTGAGCCTGGCTTAGTGTGTGGCGCAGATTTCTTTACATTAAGATGTAGTGCTCCGGTCCTGTTGTGCACATCATCTTCCAGTATCCTAATGGATGCCTGTCAAGATAGAACTCCATCACCCTAAAGATGATGGGATTCTAGAATTGGTCAAATCTAGTGCTTTGGCCACTCCTCTGGTTGTAGTCCAGAAGCCAAATGGTTCCCTCTGGCTGTGCAAAGATTTTACTTTGATAAACAATGCCCAAGATCTGATGGAAACCAACCCCATACTATGTCAAGTGGACTTCCTCTCAAAGCTTGTTGAAGGTGATTTTCTTTTCTAAAATAGACCTTGCTGATCCTCGTTTACAGATTCTACTCGATGAGGAACCACAATACATTGTCATCAGTATGCCTTTTGGCTTATATGAATACAAGAGATTGCCTATTGGTATCTCTTCTGCTCAAGTGATCTTCCAGAGGTACCTGGTACAGTATACTGTGTCAATCCCAGCTTGTTCCAGTTACCTGGATAAATTAATTGTTATGGGTGCTATGCACCAAGACCACCTACATAACCTTTTTTCTACAATGCATGATGCAGGGGTCAACTGACGTTTACACAAATGCCAGTTTTTCCAGGAACACTTTCTCAGCAAGGACAGGATTCACTTTGCTGATTCTAATGTTTCTGCTACTGATTCTGTCCTGTGTCCACAAAACTGCCAACCATTACAGGCTTTTTGGGAAAGTGAATTATTACTCAAAGTTCCTTCTGTAAGCAGCATACATCATTCATCTTCTCAACCAGTTGTGGAAGAAAAGGAATTCTGTTTCACTGTCAGCATCCTGTGAGCAGGCCTTAACACAGCTGAAGCATATGTTAAATTGGGCACTCTCCATTACAATCTTCTCTCTGTCATGCTCCCTTGTTTTGGCTGTGGACATTTCTCACTATGGCAGTGGTGCAGTGCAGCCACACCATAATGATGATGGTACAGAGCAATCCATCCCTCATGTATCCAAAACACTGATGCCTGCATAACGTAATTATTCCCGTACCTTAGAAACAGATGTTGGCAATCATCTTTGCTATGAAGAAATTTCATGTTTATCTCTTTGGGTCCCAATTTGCACTCGTTACAGACCATAAACTGCTTGTAGCACTATCCCACACACACACACACACACACACACACACACACACACACACACACACACACACACACACACACACACACACCACAATTCTATCTTGCAGCATGCATACATTATGTCCTTAATAGGTAGCCAACTTATTTTTCCAACTCTGCTGCTTACAAGCTCTGGACCTGGACCTGGGCTCACCGCTCTGTTTTCCCATCATCTCTGATATGCTCCTGGTGGATGGAGAGGCTCGGTACCCCTCATGTTGTCATTCCGACTACCTTACACACTCACGTCTGGGAACTCCTCCATCGTGGACGCTGAGGTATGTCCCAGATGCCAGTCGGAGTGGCCGAGCAGTTCTCTGTCCTACAGTCTGGAACAGCGCAACAGCTACGGTCGCAGGTTCGAGTCCCGCCTCAGGCATGGATGTGTGTGATGTTCTTAGGTTAGTTAGGTTAAAGTAGTTCTAAGTTCTAGGGGACTGATGACCTCAGATGTTAAGTTCCATAGTGCTCGCCAGGTCTGACAGAGGATGTGGAGGTTGTGGTGCACTGCTGTTCTGCCTCTGCTAACCAACAGGCTGCTCCACTCCAGTCTTTCACCTCTGGCTCACTCTGTCACCCGTGCGATGGCATTCGTTTAGATTTCGTTGGCCCATTCCTCAGCTCGATTCTGACTACCCCTACACGGCCAGCAAGGTGTCCACCACCACTGCGGCCATGCCCAGTACCCTTCAACAGATTCTCTGCACCATTGTCACTGAAAATTGGCCCCAATTTACTTCTACAGCATGGGAACAGTTCTGTACCACTAATTGCATCAAACGCCTGTGTAAACCTTCATTTCATCCTTCCTCTAATGAAACGCAGAGCGGATGGCATGCACACTTAAGCAGCAAATGTTGAAGGCAGCGATTGCATCTAGGAAGATAGCATCTCTCAAAATGTTCCGGAGCACTAGCAGGTCCACTCCTATGCATGGCCACAGCCTAGCAGAACTCCTTAACGATTGTCAGCTGTGTATTCTCCTCCATCTCCTGGCACCCCAAACCAAAGAACCCCAGACCTTACACATTGGATGACACGCTCCTGGTACAGCTGTTAAGGCATGTTGCAATGGGACAAATCCCTTGTGGATGCCAGCTGTGGTGGTGGCAGCTCATGGGTGGCCCCTTAAAATGGTCGATACCCAGAGACGTTTGGTGTGTCAGTGCATTGACCGGCTCCAGCCCCTCCTCCACCCTCCACCCTACACCTTCAGCAGAGGAGTTGGTGTCCCTGCCCTCACACTTCGCTCCTCCTCACATGTGCTATTTCCATTCGAGGACAGTAGCTCCCGTACACCGAGGTACGGAGGTCGGAACATCAAGATTGCCTCAGTTTGTGCCTTGGTCATCCGTCATACTGCCGTTTCCCATTGCAGTGCCCAATTTCCCACGTTCTTTCTCCCAGCTGGTGGCATCCACTGACAGCATACAACCTGTGCACCTCACAAGGCATCGACCGGGGCCGTTCGATCCCTGTGTGACCATTTTGGGAGGAGGCATGTGGTGTCTGATTTGACAATTTGGATAGCTTGCCAGAAGGCAAGGACATGGATGGCAGCTATTACATGGCACCCCTGTTACTAGTGAATGCTGCCGTTGCCACGACGACTATTGGTACTGGTAGGGACCCTCTAAAGCTGGCAGTGGAGGGGCTCTGTGTCAGTCGAGTTCCGACTGAGCACTTGTGTTGTATACATTCCACATTATTTTCAGTTCAGGAGTCTTGCCACATATTTGCCCTCGATCTGGTTTACTCTGTGGACTTGTCTAGTTTCATATCCATTCATATTTTTTGTTGCTATTGTTGTCATTTTCTGCATCGGCTTGTGGTTGCTGTTCTTGTTCTTGTGGTCTGTAGCTGTGTTACTATGGGTTTGGGGGACTCACTATCAGCACCCTCAGCTAGTCAGCCTCTTGCTACTGTTCTGATTGCAGTTCCTAGAGTTGGTAGGATGCATATGGCAAATGCTGTAATGGACATAGTGTTGGGCAGCATGCTCAAAAACTATGTGATCCAGTTGTTTTTTCAGCTTAGTTGGATGGTAGCTATTCCTGCAGAAAGCTTGTCAGTTGTCATGCCCAAGTAGAGCACGGCACATTTATTGCAGCTTAGCTTGTATATCACATGACATGGTCCACCATTAGCCTTGCCTTCAGTTGTGTATGTGATGCTTCTGACAGGACTGCAGTAGGTGGTGGTGGTGGTGGTGGTGGTGGTGGTGGTGGTGGTGGTGGTGGGAGTATGTACAGCACAGGTCTTGCATCCAGTTATATTACAGGTATATGGACCATTAGACAATGAGTTGGGAGCAGGGGTTGCTTAGGGCTGGTTTGGTGGGAGGAAGAATGCCACTGTTTGAGGGGTGGGAAGGAGAGTGGGTAGGAAATAGCTCATTTCACGTCGTCATGAGAGGTCCTGGTGGAGAATACGATTTAGTTGTAGCACAGTACTGAGTCACAAGGGGAATGCCCCTGGGACTTCTCGAGGTGGTGGGTGATGGGAGGGATGTGGCACAGGAGATGTCTCCATTTCCTCACCATCTCCTAAAGTTGCACCGTACAGCCACAGTGGCTCTGTACCACCCAGGACTGGAACAACTGAATCACATTCTCTATGGTTTCAACATCATCTTATTATGGCCTACAAACTCCTCAAACAGTGGTATTCTGACATTCACCGAATCCACTCCCAGATAGAGAAGGTGTCAAAAAGTTTCAAGTTTTCCAGAATGGCTCCAAATTTCAGTTGATCACAGATCATAAACTGTTGGTATAATTGTTGAAACATAAGGCTAGACTTCCTGACCATGTTCAGAATATTTGTCAACAATTATTTTCATGATACCTGTTTTTGGCCCACCAACCAGCACGCTAAGGCCAATACGTTGTCCTAGTTGCTCGTGGGTCCTGATACGGAGTTTGATAGGGAAGAAATATTGGTTTTGTCATTGACAATACTTTATAAACAACATTGAAATACTTATCACCAAAGAAGTATCAGTAGACACAAGTCATAGCTCAGTGTTGTGCAGTATTGTTGTTGCAGATCAATTGTCATGACCTGCTCACCTGCCTAAGGAAGCACATCGCAATTTTTTACCTTCTTGCAGTATGAAACAGGGAATCTGTCTGTCAGGCAATATTGTTGCTTGCAATGGATGATCAATGTCACATTGTAGTTCCACCTTCACCTTCACCTTGTCCACACATCCTCCAGTTGCTGCACACTTATCACTGGAGTGTGACACGCATGAAAGCATTAGCTTGATGGCACATATATTGGCCTGAGATATGCTGCTGTTTTGAATGTCAGGTTAGGCTGTGTCACACTTGTTCATGGTACTCAGTGACCACTCCCAGAAAGTTTTCACCTTGCACTCAACTGGCTCACACACCGATTTTCTGGTACCTTTCCTGGGAAAATGTGGTTGACACTGGTGGACCTCCAGTCCTACTTCCCCTATACAGCATGGATGTGCACAACAACAGCACACAACAGTGAGATCCACCAGCAAGAAGAGGGTGCACCAGCTATGCTACTCTGACACCCAAGGTTTGATGCATTCATTCACTGCAGTGCTATATAGCCCCTGGCCACCACTATCTTCCATCAAATATTGAACTCGGAGGTTGAGTGGAAAGTCAGTATATTTGAGACGTAAATGTGGAATGTTGTGCAAACAGTGACAGTAAATGATGATTTTCCACAATTCTTAGCCATGAACTGTGCCTATTGAGTAAATGAGTATAGTCAGACGGAATTTCTACACAGGTGACAGCTCTGTATGTTGTCAGATCTTTTGCGCCGCTAGCAGCCATGTTCTATGCCCAGTTTCCTTGTGTGTGGTCAGAGTGTAGCGGCAGTGGGGAGTCTGGTGCACCACCTGGTACACCCCAGGTGTTACATGGCTCACCCACTATCCCTGCTGTCGAGAGATCTTTGTGAGTACTGGGTGCGGTTGGGCCACCCTCTCACCAAGGTAAATGGTGGGTTCAGCAACATTCACAGTACACGAGGCGGAGGGTCAATGTGGAGGCTGGCCATGTGGCATTGCCCACTCTGCCTGTGAGTGGACATGTGGCCGATCCTTCAGCAAGGTCCGAGGAGGCACATGGGAGGAGGGGTTTATTAGTGATTGCGAGCTCCAACGTTACGCGGGTGAAGGAGCACCTTACAGAAATAGCGGAAAGGTCGGGGAAGAAGGCCAGTCTTCACACTGTCTGCTTGCCGGGGGGTCTCATCCGAGATGTGGAGGAGGCCCTGCCTGCGGTGATAGTGAGCACTGGGTTCAGAGGTCATCCTCAGTTTGTACAGGCGGTTGGAGGAGTTGGTGAAGGCAGAAAGCCTCGCTCGCGTGGTGGAATCTGAGCTAACTATTTTTAGTATCGTTCCCAGAACTGAGCACGGTCCTCTGGTTTGGAGCCGAGCAGAAGGCTTAAACCAGAGGCTCAGACGATTCTGTGGAGATCTGGGGGTGCAAATTTCTCGACCTCTGCTATCGTGTGGTGAAATGTAGTGGCCCCCTGAATAGGTCAGGCACGCACTACATGCAGGAAGTGGCTACAAGGGTAGTGGAGTATGTGTGGAGGAGAGAAGTGGGCTTTTTAGTTTACAGAATTCCCTCCCTTGGCCTGACAAGACTCCCTTTGAGATGCGGCATGGTAGGAGTAGGCAAAATGAAACAGGGAATAACAATATTAATGTGCTAATAGTAAACTGCAGGAGCATCTATAGAAAGGTCCCAGAACTGCTCTCACTAATAAACGGTCACAGTGCCCACATAGTACTAGGGACAGAAAGTTGGCTAAAACCAGATGTAAACAGTAATGAAACTCTAAACTCTTTTTGGAATGTATACCACAGAGACAGGCTGGACAGTGAAGGAGAAGGCATGTTTATAGGGATAAGAAGTGTGATAGTATCGAAGGAAATTGGAGATCTGAAATGTGAAATAATTTGGGCGAAGGTCACAGTTAAAGCAGGCTCAGCCATGAAATTTGGATGTCTGTATACACCCCGTGGCTCAGCAGTTGTTGTGGCTGAGTACCTGAAAGATAATTTGGAAAATATTTCAAGTAGGTTTCCCCACCATGTTATAGTTCTGGGTGGAGATTTTAATTTTCCTCATATAGACTGGGAGACTCAAATGCTCGTGGTGACAGGGACAAAGAATCCAGTGAATTTTTTTAAAGTGTTTTATCCGAAAAGTACCTTAAGCAGTTAAACAGAGAACCAACTCGTGGCGATAACATATTAGACCTTCTGGTGACAAACAGATCTGAACTATTTGAAAGAGTTAATGTAGAACAGAGAATCAGCTATCATAAAGCGCTTACTGCAGCAGTGATTTCAGCTGTAAATAGAAATATTAAAGAAAGTAGGAATATTTTTCTGTTTAGCAAAAGTGACAAAATGCAGATATTAGAGTACCTGATGGCTCAACACAAAAGTTTTATTTTAAGTATAGATAGTGTTGAGGATCAGTGAACAAAGTTCAAAACCATCGTACCATATGTGTTAGATGAGTATGTGCCAAGTAAGATCACAAGAGATGGAAAAGAGGCACCATTGTACAACAACCAAGTTAGAAAACGGCTGTGGAAGCAAAGGGAACTTCGCAGCAAACATAAACATAGCCAATGCCTTGCAGACAAACAAAAATTATGCAAAGTGAAATTTAATGTGAGGGGGGCCATGCAAGAGGCATTCAATGAATTTGAAAGTAAATTTCTATGTACTGACATGGCAGAAAATGGTACTGAAACAGAGGATGACAGACTAAAGGCCGAAATACTAAATGTCTTTTTCCGAAGCTGTTTCACAGAGGAAGATTGCACTGTGCTTCCTTCTCTAGATTGTCGCACAGATGACAAAATGGTAGATATTGAAATAGATGACAGAGGGATAGAGAAACAATTAAAATCACTCAAAAGAGGAAAGGTCACTGGACCTGATGGAATACCAGTTTGATTTTACACAGAGTACGCGAAGATACTTGCCCCCTTTCTTGCAGCAGTGTACCGTAGATCTCTAAAAGAGCGTAGCATTCTAAAGGATTGGAAAAGGGCACAGGTCATCCCCGTTTTCAAGAAGGGATGTCGAACAGATGTGTAGAACTATAACATAATACGTGTTCCAAAATTCTACAACTGATAGACGTTAGAGATACAGGTCTAGAGTACAATGACTATTCTGGAAACTAGAAATCTACTCTGTAGGAATCAGCATGGGTTTTGAAAAAGACAATCATGTGAAACCCAGCTTGTGCTATTCATCCACGAGACTCAGAGGGCCATAGACATGGGTTCCCAGGTGGATGCCATGTTTCTTGACTTCTGCAAGGTGTTTGATACAGTTCCCCACAGTCGTTTAATGAACAAAGTAAGAGCATATGGACTATTGGACCAATTGTGTGATTGGATTGAATAGTTTTTAGATAACAGAACGCATCATGTCATTTTCAATGGAGAGAAGTCTTCCGAAGTAAGAGTGATTTCAGGTGTGCCGCAGGGGAGTGTCGTAGGACAGTTGCTATTCACAATATACATAAATGACCTTGTGGATGATATCAGATTCACTGAGGCTTTTTGCAGATGATACTGTGGTACACAATGGAAAATTGTACTGAAATGCAGGAGGGTCTGCAGCGAGTTGATGCATGGTGTAGGGAACGGCAATTGAATATCAATGTAGACAAGTGTAATGTGCTGCGAATACATAGAAAGAAAGATCCCTTACTATTTAGCTACAATATAGCAGGTCAGCAAGTAGTTAATTCCATAAATTATCTGGGAGTATGCATTAGGAGTGATTTAAAATGGAATGATCATACAAAGTTGATCATCGGTAAAACAAATGCCAGACTGAGATTCATTGGAAGAATCTTAAGGAAATGCAATCCAGAAACAAATAAAGTAGGTTACAGTATGCTTGTTTGCCCACTGCTTAACTACTGCCCACCAATGTGGGATACATACCAGATAGGGTTGATATAAGAGATAGAGAAGATCTAACGGAGAGCAGTGCACTTCATTACAGGATCATTCAGTAAACGTGAAAGCATTACAGACATGATAGATGAACTCCAGTGGAAGACCCTGCAGGAGAGATGCTCAGTATCTTGGTGTGGGCTTTTGTTGAAGTTTCGAGAACATACCATCACCGAGGAGTCGAGCAGTATATTGCTCCCTCCTACGTATATCTCGCGAAGAGATCATGAGGATAAAATCAGAGAGATTGGAGCCCACACAGAGGCATACTGACAATCCTTCTTTCCACGAACAATAAGATACTGGAATAGAAGGGAGAACCGATAGAGGTACTCAAGGTACCCTCCGCAGCACACTGTCAGGTGGCTTGCTGAGTATGGATGTAGATGTAGATGTAGGTGTAAATGCAGATGTGTCTTCCCATGCCAACCAGGAAGGCTCCAAGAAATCAAAGAAAGGCAAATGATATGCTTCTTTATCAGCTCGGAGATCCTCCGTGATGGTGTCAGTACAAGATATCCATCGCTGGCTGACCACCTTGTTGCCGATATGCACCACCAGCCATTTCTCTGCTCTGAATTCCAAGGAGAGACAGAATGAGAATGCTGACACCTCTGTGGATCTCATGGAGGTGGAATTTGCAGCCTCTTTGCCCTGTTGCAGTGAACTGCCACTCGATACCCACTGAGATGACACCCCTTCCATTATTTCCTTTCCTAATCATTGCACTCTTCCAGTGGAATGTTTGTGGCCTTTGATCCAACAAAGAGGATTTATTGCTGCTCTTGGAATCACAGCCTCTACTTGTTTTCTGCTTCCAGGAAACAAAATTGCATGCTCACGACGTGCTTTGAACTCTCTTTTATTTCCAGTCTGCTTTGACATGCCCCCAACCTCACACGATCACCCAGGGACAGATTCCATTCATGCAGTGGAGTTATGCTGCTCATTAAGGATGATTTTCATAGTCTTCCTGACAACCCATCTTCAAGCTATTACTGTCTGCCTTTTACTTCCTCTGCTGGACTTTTCCATTTCTACTGTTTACATGCCTGTCACTGGACAGTCTACATCCATTTGCTACCCATTTTCTGTCTCATCCCCACCTACATGCAAATTGCTGCGTTCCAAGGATGACTAGAGATTTTATGGTCCATGGCACCTGCTGAGAAACAATATTTCTGCAGTTAGAAATGTATTCATTACTGCCAACAAAGTTCACTTCATCTTTACCATGCCATGTCACAGTCACTCGATTGACTGAGTCATGTTAGGACTGAACTAACATGCAGGGATGTGCTCTCCATGTTTTTAATCATCATTCTATGATGGCAAACAACATTCATTATAAACAGTTGCACACACAGTGTCATCACACCCTTCAGGATGGAAAAAAAGGCCAGATTTAATTTACTAGTTCTTTTAACAGTTCTACTCCATTTTCTGTTGTGTGGCTCAACATCAGATTGCTCTCTGGGACCATGATCCATTCACAAAGTCTTGGCCTGATAGCAGCAGGTGGAGTGATGATGGACTTAATCACTATTTCTATGATCTGTGATTTTATGCCAGACGTAGTGGCAGAGTGGTTCTAGGCGATACAGTCAGGAACTGCACAACCGCTATGGTCGCAGGTTCGAATCCTGCCATGGGCATGGATTTGTGTGATGTCCTTATGTTAGTTAAGTTTAAGTAGTTCTAAGTTCTATGGGACTGATGCCCTCAGCAGTTACGTCCCATAGTGCTCAGAGCCATTTGTATTATTTTGTCATTTTATAATGGTATGTTACTCATTTCCTCTTCCATGATCCTTTGGACTACTACACCAGGTCATAGCTGAGGCATGTTTGATTCAGCAAACTATGCTGTACTTCTATTTTGATCACTGGCAGTATCCTTATACCAACCTTCAAATATCCAGCAGCTATGGTTTGCATTCCCACCATGCTGACTTGCAATTTGTGGGCACCTTTGTCCTACTCTGCAACAGTGGCTGTATGTGGCAGCTGGCAGCTCTAGTGAATTCATACCATTAAGCTCAATTAAAATTAAAATATTTTGTTTCTTAACTTGGATCGTTATGCTGTTTTCATCAGTCTCACATCAATAATATTCCTTATCTATCTACTCGTCACTGCACCTGATTCCTAATCGCTATCAACATTTAATTTACCAACATATCAACACTTAGATGAACATTTGCAGTGAGATGACATACCACTGACATATTTCAAGGTGTTTGATTGACACTTAAATTAATTGATGTAAAATTATTCAGCTTTTTAATTTTTTTGCAGGAGCCACTACAGGTGCAGGCAGAGGAGGTAGTAGCAGGTGAGAGTTTCACTTTCCTCAGTAACTTAATTACATGTTAAAGTTATCACTTAAATGTTGTCTTATGTGGCACATTTTTTTCATTTTTTTCTTTGACATTAATCCTTCATTGGTGGTGTGCTAAAGTATATCGTGAAACGGTTGTTCAGAATTTTATGCTTGAACCTGACACTGGATATTAATTACGTAGTACATAATTCATACTGATAATTGGCACTGTCTTTGTAACTACAAGAGATTGGTCACAAACATGAAGTTGTGTTTCAAATGTGTACTTTGGTAGATTGTGTGGGAAATGTGATAAAAAAGAATGAAGACAAATTTTTAGGTACCAAATTTACATTTAAAAATAAGTCATTGTATAGGTAAGCTATCATTAAAAATTGGCACACCACAATAAGTACTAATGTTTAGATCAGTCCCCTTATTTCATAGTCATGGCTCATATTAAAAGTATCATCCTTGGATAAATATAGTACTAACATGGTTCACGTTTTCCATTGCATTTCACACAGAGTAGACTGGGAACTGTCTCCTAGGCATGCCCAATGTGAACTGACTGGGCACAGCCCGTGCTGCCTGAGTTGTTGTTGTTCCGCCGGCAGAGGTCGCTGCCAAATTCTTGTGTGCCCTCTGATGGATGAGACTCTACTTGCGGCAACTACTGTCCATAACACGACCGCGATCTTTTTGGTGGCTACTGCACTCCTTCTCCTTCAGGGGGTGAAGCCACTGTGATGAAGGTGGAGCGTTGTGTAGGAGTGATGACCTCCACGTCCATCAGAAGGCTGGAGTCGAGGGGATATGCCAACCCTTGAGCTGGAACCTTCGAATATGGCTGGAAGTGACCCACATGAAGAGGCCCCCGTCATCCCACCACCGGAACCCATGACATAACTGGAGACAAACTGTCGAATTCCGGATCCTGGTCCACCTTGGGAGGGGCAAGACCCAGTGGCAGGGACGATGGGAATGGACGACCACAGGTGATCCATCGTCCTGAGAAACCAGGTCTGCGAGGGGGGCCGGCTCTCACTAGGGATCTCCAATGATGTCTGTGGCGGTGTTTGAGCTACTGGAGGCTGCCAAGGCTGAGAAGCATCGCAGTGTGGAGGAGTCACAGGGGGGGAGGGGTGGTAGCGTCCACTGAGAAACCAACATGGCTGCCAGCAATGGGGAAGCCAGTGCATGAGGGGTCGTAGGGTGGGTGCCCAAACGTGGACGTAGCTGATGTCAACTCCTCCTCCGCAGGAAATTTGCACACATACTATTTCATCTGTGTCTTAAATGTGCACACCATGCACTCGGCTTACCCATTCGATTGTGGATGAAACAGGGGAGAGCAAACGTGCCGAATACCAAAGTTCCTACAAAAATCCTGGAAGGTCTGCGAAATAAACTGAGGACCATTGTCAGAGACCAGGTTGACTGGCAGATCTTCCACAGAAAAGATTTTTGCCAGTGCCTGGATTGCAGCTTCTGAAGTGGTTGAGGAGCAGCAAACCACATATTGAAATAGGGAATAAGCATCACTGACAATGAGCCAAAAGCCATTGAGAAACGGTCCCACGAAATTGATGTGAACATGTTCCCATTCCTGGGTTACAGGCGGCTATGAAGAGAACGCTGACCTGGGAGATGCCTGTCAGCAGACCTTCACAAACTTGCAGGAACAACCATGTGAGGAGCTGTATCACCAGTAGCTAGAAGGAGAACTCCTTCCAAGACAGAGGCAGTCTCATAGAACAAAATAATTACGAAGAGGGTCCGAGGCCCGGCCTGGAGATCGGGTTGACTACCCCTGCTGAATGAAGTGAACTACTTGCTGGAGAACCGGGTCAGCTGCCGTTTCCCTGGCGACTCTAGAACCAGTGATTGGGAAGCCATATACAGCTCAGAAGGAAGCCACATCCAAATGAAAACACATAACCTTCTCTCGTACGAACTTACGATCCGGGCCCACCGGAAGATGGGAAAGAGCGTCTCCATTGGCATGCTGTCCAGTAGGTAGAAAATGAATGTCATAATGGTACTTACAGAGGAACAAGTCCCAGCGCTGTAGTGTGTGGGCTGCCCTATCCAGAATCTGAGAGGCAGGGCCAAATAATGATACTAATGGTCAGTGATTAACTGAAACTTCATGCCATACAAAAAAGGGTGAAACTTGGTAACAGCATAGACAATGGACAAAGCCTCTTTTTCCACCTGGGAGTAATGGGTCTGTGCGAGTGTAAGAGTTTTAGATGCAAACGCCAGTGGCTGCTCGGAACCATCCGTGTTTCAATGGGCCAGGACCACCCCAACCCCATACTGAGAAGCATCTGTAGCCAGGACCAATGGCTTATGGGGGTAAAAAGTAGCCAAACACAGCGCTGACGTGAGAAGGCCTTTCAATGACGTGAATGCTCTCACATGCAGGTGACCAATCAAAATGAACACCCTTGTGCAGAAGGCAGTACAGGGGGCAGGCTATGGTGTAAGCCCTGGGAATGAACCGGTGGTAATAGGCAGTCGTGCCTAAAAATCCTTGTAACTCCTTCAGTGAAGCGGGCCTTGGAAGGTCAATGACAACTTGGACTAAACTTTCTAGAGGCTGGACACTGTGCCAAGAGATGGTGTAGCCCACATACTCAATGGACGGTTGGAAGAAGTTCGACTTACGCAAGCCCACGGATTTGAATTTGAGAAAGAGGGTAAGAAGGTTGTGCAGGTGTTCCCCATGCTGCGGCCTGTGACAATTACATAATCAAGTTAATTGGTACAATGAGGGAATTTCGACGTGACTTGCTCAAGATAACGCTGGAATATCGCCAGGGCACTGGATATTCCGAAGGCCAAACGTGGTGTTGACAACTTCCAGCCGTTTATAGTCCTCATAAAATGGTATCTGATAAGCCTTCGAAAGATTGATTTTCGAAAAATATTGGCCTCCTGCAACGGTGGAGAACAATTCATCAGCATGAGGCAAAGGATAGGTGTCCACCACCAATTGGGAATTAATGGTGGGGTTGAAATTGCCACAAATACGTAATTTTCCTGAGGGTTTTCTGACAGTAACGAGGGGCGAAGCCCACTCACTAGAAGAAATGGGAAGAACATCCCCGAGGGCTTTCAGCCAGTCTAGCTCTACTTTTACCTGAGTGCGGAGAGCCAAGGGGATCTTCCTTGAGATTAGAAAATGTTAAGTGAGCTTCAAAGTCTGAAACACAATCCAGGCCCTCCTCAAAGATATCCAGATCCCAATAATTGATAGGGAACGTCTTTGGAGACTAACTGTATGGTGTCAACGATAGTAAAACCGAAAGCTTGAAAGGCGTCCAAACCAAAAAGGTTAGCGCAGATCGCATCACTGACAACAATAAAAGTAATAGGCCGAGTAACTGATTTGTAATTCACGTTGGTAGTGAATGACCCAGTAGGGGAATGAACTGTTTACCATAACCATGTAGACACTGGTAAACTGGTGCCAATGGAGGTGACCCAAGTTTGGAGTAAGTCTGTGCATTCAACATAGTAACTGCCGCCCCCATATCTACTTGCAGTTATAATGGGTGAGATCAAACCAACACCTCAAAAAAGAGTTTGTGTGCCAATGCATCTGGAGCCTGGCCTGATGAAACTTCCTGAATGTCAACGTCCGTATCCTCTGTACTCGCTTCCTTCGATTCTTTTGAGGCTGAGTGGCAAACCTTAGAAATTTTATTACATTTGTGACAAACAGCTTAATGCTGGGGCTCTCTGACAGATCGTGATGTATATATCGCGACGCACAGTACAGTAACAGGAGCCGGCGGCCGGAACTCTGTGCACGTGCCATGTGGGAGCGGCAGTAACGGCTGGATTGTACCGCTCGCACGTCGCCATCCCGGACGCAGTGGACGCGTGCGCGCCATCCTGAACCGCCGCGATGCCGCATGACACTTCAAACTGTTGACCTGCAGCGTGAGAGGCTTCATACGATTGAGCAATGGACAGGACTTCCTCAAGGAGAAGGTCTTCTAACTGCAGGGCCCATTGCCGGACCTCTCTATCAGGGGCCGAATGAACAATGGCGTCGTGTACCATAATGTGGCATACAACTCTGCAACTGCTCCGTGACAAAATTACACTTGCGACTAAGACTGTGCAGGGTAGCGGCCCACGCCCGGTAAGACTGATGGGGCTGCTATTTAAGTATACAACTAACACTCAACATAGTTGAGCTTAAATAGAAAAACCGCCAATGTTATTGGGGACTGGAACAAGTTAACCACACTCACGGCCAGTGATTTGAAACCTCATCATCATGTCTTGAAATGAAGAATATTGCAGCTGTAATGCTTCTTCTCTCCCAAAGTCATATTTTGCCGCCTGACTAATGTGTGAAATAGCCTGACACTTCTGGGTGCTACAGTTATCCCTCGCCTGCCAAGAGGTTAATTGACTACCAAATGACAACATGCTACGGAGTACAAGGTGCCTGACTTGTTGGTAGCTCCACAATATGTATACTGCATTCTCAAGACCTGTTTTGGTTGAAAAGGAGAAAAGTGAAGACTGGAAGTGATGGTGGAATGAGGGCTGAGCAGTGCTGGAATAAGAAGCCATAGATGTATGAGAAAAGTGAATAACCAAGGTGGAGGCCAGGAGGGTCGTAGGAACATACAATATGTTTGCAGGGAGGGTTCCCACCTTCACATTTCGGAAACGCTGGTGTTTGTGGGCATGATCTGTATGTCTCAGGCAGTGAAGCAGTCACTGAAATGAAGGATGTTGTGTTGGGCAGCCTGCCCAGCACCACGGTATTAACTTGTTTCTTGCTGCAAACTTGTTTCTTGCCCTGTTTATAGGTGGCCCTTTATATGGACAGACAGCTTGTTTGTTGTCATGCCAACAGAGAATGTAGCACAATGGTTGCATCTTAGCTTATATATCACATGACTGGTATCACAGGTAGCCCTGCCTTTTATGGGATAGGTGGTGAATGTGACTGGACTGGAGCAGTAGGTGGTGGTGGTGGTGGTGGTGGTATGTATGGGACATGTCTTGCATCTATGTCTGTTACATGGATATGAATGATGAGGTAATAGTTTGAAAATAATTCATAAACGCTCATCTCGTTCAGGTTCACTGAAGACATTTTTGTGATCTGGATGGAGATTGAAGACACCCTATTCACATCCCACAGAACTTCAACAGCTTCTCTCCCTTTGCTTCACCTGGACCTTCTCAAGCCAACAAGCCACCTTCATAGAAGTTGACATCCACTTCAAAGATGGCTACATCACTGCTTCTGTCTATATCACATTTACTAAGCACAAGTTATGCCTCCATCCACCCACAGTTCTCTCATCTACAGTGATCGGCATTACTCCGTGAAATATACTGTGTGTCTCAATAAAGCTTACAAATACCATCCAGAATTGGAACAACTGAATTACAGTGTCCACCAAGGTTTTGACTACCTGTCATTGTGTTCTGAAATTTGAAATGCCATGCCTGCTATCCTTCCCACTCCTCCCACAGTGGTTTTGCTCCATCCATCAACCTACATTATATAATTGGCCATCCGAACACAGCCCCTACTCCCAACCCCTTACATCATGGCTCATATCCCTATAACAGAACTAAATGCAAGACCTGTCCCATACATCCTTCCACCATCACCTATTCCAATCAGGTTACATACATCACCTACCCACCAAAGGCATGGTTTCCTGTGAAACCAGTCATTTGATTTACAAAGTAAACTGCAACCACTGTGCAGCTTTTTGCGTGGGACTGACAAGCAAGACGCTGCCTGAAACTTCCTGAGAGATTAAAAATGTGTGCCCGACCGAGACTTGAACTCGGGACCTTTGCCTTTGGCGGGCAAGTGCTCTACCATCTGAGCTACCAAAGATCGACCCACACCCGGTTCTCACAGCTTTACTTCTGCCAGTACCTCATCTCCTACCTTCAAAACTTCACAGAAGCTATCCTGCGAACCAAGCAGAACTAGCACTCCTGAAAGAAAGGATACTGTGGAGACATGGCTTAGCCACAGCCTGGGGGATGTTTCCAGAATGAGACTTTCACTCTGCAGGAGAGCTTCTGTAAAGTTTGGAAGGTAGGAGACGAGTTACTGTCAGAAGTGATGCTGTGAGAACCGGGCGTGAGTCGTGCTTCGGTAGCTCAGATGGTAGAGCACTTGCCTGTGAAAGGCAAAAGTCCCGGGTTTGAATCTCAGTTGGGCACACTGTTTTAATCCTCCAGGAAGTTTCATATCAGCACACACTCCGCTGCAGAGTGAAAATCTCATTCTGGAAACAAGTTGTCTGTCTGCAGGAAAGGCCACTTACCAACTGTGGCCAGTAAACAAGTGGACCACCCTGTTGCTGCGCATGCTGCCCAACATTACATCATTCACTTCAATGACTGCTTGAGTGCCTGTGCCATTATGGATCCTTCACACCAACCATAGCTTTTCTGAACTGTATAAGTGGGAACCCTGCCTGCAGTACATCCTTCGTCCCGATAACACTCCTGGTCTCAACCTTGCATAGTCAGTTTCCTCACCCATTCTGACCCTTCCCTGTCTCCATAGAAGAAATGTTTTCACACATGTGGAGAGAATGGCTGATAATAAGTATCCAACAATAGTGTAAGTACAGTATCACTATCCCTTTGTTCATAAAATATTTGCCATTAAGATTTTTGCTACAGTTTGTTCCCAGACAAATCTGTTTTTGTTTTATTTACTTGCTCTGGGTGATCTGATGGTACATAGTGTGTTTCAGATGTCGGAAAATGTGAGTTAACGTTGTTAACATGTATTAACATGGGCCCATAGTATCCTAATGTATTATATTGCTCAATGTTTTCAATTTAATAGAAATAAGTATTCATTTACAGAGTAAAAACAGTGACACAACAAATATGACTTCACAGATTTGCTAAATTTTATGTTGTCTTCGATGAACTTAAGACTTGTGAGAAGATTGTTGAACAGTTGGAGGTCCATGTGGAAATCTCCCTTTTTACACAGTTAAGTGTTTGTACGTATAACATGCAGATTAGCATTTTTCCCGGTGTTGTGTTCATGTATTTCATTATTTTTTACGACTCTGGGGTCAGTTGGAACTATGTGGTTTCTGAAAAATTTTATAGTCTCGAGAATGTAGAGGCAAGGCAGTGTAAGGATTTCCAACTTTCTGAAGTTGGGTGTGCAGGTGTCTCTGGGTTTGCTCCCAGTAATAATCTTCATTGCTCTCTTCTGGATTCTGAATGTGCTCCAAGCAGTTGGAGAATTTCCCCAGGTTATTACACAATATTTTAGGTGGGCTCGTATGTAATCACAGTACGTGCTGGTTAATGTTTTCAGGCTCGCACTTTTTCAGTACACTCAATGCAAAACAGCCAGTACAAATCCTGGCATTTACCTCTCCTGTATGTGTATTCCATTTCAGGTTATCTTGAACCCACAGACCCAGGAATCTCAAAAGAGTGTTGCTATATATTTGCTGGTTATTTACAGTGACAAATGTCTGAGAGGATTTTGTGCTTTGTGTTGTGTGAAAGTTGATGGAATCTGTCTATTTGGTATTAATAGTTAATCTGTTGATTGTTGAGTTGTTCAGTGGCAAAGTTCTCAGCTTTTTGCACAGCCTCTGTATTCTCCCCTTTGAGGAGTACAGTTGTGTCATCAGCAAATATTATTGTTCTGTGTGCGTCAACATTCAGGCTCAAGTCATTAATATACAGGAGGAAAGCTAGAGGTCCCAATACTGAGACCTGTGGAACATCTTGCTTTACAGTTTTATTATTGAGTTGCTTTGTCTATTAGTGTATTTCATGCTGACTCTCTACATCCAATTGGTTAGGAATGTAGCAATCCAGTTGTTCGCAATTCCTCTGATACCATAGTGTTCTGTTTTTTCCAGTAATACTTTGTGATCAAAAGTGTCAAAAGCCTTTGGAATATCCAGAAATCTGCCTGTTATGGGTTGTTTTCTATCTAACAGTTCTAATAGCGTATTTATGCAGTCACATACTGCAATTTCAGTAGATTTGTTGCTTCAGAAACCATGCTGAGCTAAACTTAATAAACTTCTTGTTTGCTTGTTTGTTTTTAATTGAAGTTCATCTTTTTTTTGTACATAATTTTTTCAAAAACTATAGAAAAGCAGTATGACATTGAGATAGGCCTGTAGTTATTCATGTATTTATCACCACCTTTTCTGAAGACAGGAATTACTTTGGAAAGTTTCAGAGCTTCAGGGAAGATACCTGCCTGGAAAGAAGAGCCACAGAGGTGAGTTAATGGTTCAGCAATTGTGTGTTCACAATTTTTTATTACAGCTGCAGGGATACCATCAATTCCAGCTGAATATGAATTTTTTTAACTCTCTGGAGGCTTTTGCGACATCATTTTCAGTGTCTTTGGTAATTAAAGTTGACTCTGCACATGTGTGACATTTTTGGTTTGCTGGTTGGTAATTTGTGTTAGGATTATTTGACAATTTTTCAGCTATGCTCGTAAAGAAATTGTTGAGAGTTCACCACAATGTTGGGATTAGATACAGATTCATTGTTGACTTTAATTTCTATGTTAGTGTGTGAAGCTTTCATTTCCCCTCTTTACCTTTTTATGATATTCCACATTGCTTTCACTTTATTGCTGGATTTGTCAATGTACTCATCATTTTGCATCTTTTTTGCTAGTCCTATCGCTCTTCTCAGAATAAATGTGTAGCTTTTATAATATTGTGTTAGTTCGGGAGTCACTACTTTGTTTCATAACATATGGAGTATTCTTTTATGTTTGCAAGAGATTTTTATAGCTGGTGTAAACCAACTCTTGTTTCTAATTATTATTATTATTATTATTATTATTATTATTTATATTTGTTCTTACTGGTTTTTGTTGAAAGGCCTCTTCAAAGTGGTGGATCGTTTTGTCAAGAAATGTGTTGAATTTCATGTTGACATCATTGGCTGTGTACCTATCTGTCCACTTTTCTTTACCAAGTAGGGCATTTAGTTTGTTGAAGTTCTCTTGGGTGAAAAACTTTGAAGTTTTAGGTGGGACTGGGTATGAGGTATCTTTGCTCACATCCGCCTTTAGAATGACAGCTTGGTGGTTGCTGAATCCTGCACTTTATACTCGTAGAGTTGGGTTAAGTTTATTTCTATTTGCAAAAATTTGATCTAGAGCTGTCTTGGATGTTGATGTTATTCTAGTGGACTCATTTACAAGGCCATGCAGTTTAAAAGTTTTTGCACTGTTAATCAATGTTTCCCTGTGTCTGTTGTGAGTGCGAAAGTCTATATTAAAGTCACCACATATAATCACATCTTGTTTCAACTGACTTATTTTGGATAGAAACAAGTCCATTTGTAACAGAAAATCATTAATACTACTGGAAGGGGGATGGTAAATTGTAGCTACAATTAGATTTAGATTTGTAAGCATTATGGCTGCACATTCAAAGATCTTGTCTGTTCCTATTTCCTTTAAAGTAGGAAGTGGGCTATATTCAATGTGTTGATTGATGGAGATGGCAACACCACCATGTCCTTCATTTTTTCTGGAGTAGTGTTAAGCCAATTTGAAGTTTGGTAGTGAGATTTACTTAAGTACATGAGTTCAGAGCCAGTGTTCTGCTAGGCATACTACTGAGATATCACTGAGTTCACTGGACAGCAAAATGCTTAAGTCATCAGTTTTGTTGCTCAAGGATTGTACATTGTGATAACAGATTTTCAGGTCTGAGTGGGTTTTACTCAGAGGGGCTCGAAGTCATATTCACTGTGTCACTGACCTTTAGCTTAAATTGTGCTGTATTCCAGGTATGTTGACATCTGAGCAGCTGTGCTGGATCTGTTGGTTGTCCTTGGCAGCCGACTCATCTTCCAGGTGGGCCTGAAAAGTGTCCATATGCACTTCACACTGCTGAGGCATCACATTGACATTTTGGAGGGACGTATTCATAATATTCACCATCAAATTATTGATCCTTTTTGAGGTGTCAGGGGGTTTTGTGTTTCATCTCTGTGACTTCATGACCCATTTTAGTGCAGTTTGCACATTATGGTCACTATTACTCTTTTTATTTCCCATCTTGTTTGTCTTCATCCAATTGCTTATTAGCATCTGTTTATGGTTTCTGAATTTTGGTTCCTTATTGTCCCCCATAGTTGCCAGGAAGGCCAGTCTACTGCAGGTAATCTCCTTGCCACATTTGTTTAGGTGTAAACCATGTGTTGTGAAGTGGTTTCTGGCTATTCTCTCTATTTCAAAGTTTGCAGCAGTTCTTCTTTTGCATGCATGTTTTTCTAAATTCAGGTGGAGGTTTGAAGTATCAACTTTACTACTTAAATTTCGAACATCATATGTCCTGGGTATAGAATGGATAATGATATTCATTTTGTGACTTAGAGTGAGTATTGGTGCCAATGGTTCTACCACATGTTTCAACATTAGATTCAGAGGTTTGTCTATGTCGTTAGAACCCCCTATTATGTTCAAAGTACGAGGGCTATCCACAAAGTAAATTACGTTTTGGAATTAAATACAAATAAAGTACTGGAAAAGTTTTTTATTATATACAGATGAAAGCCACACTTCAATACTACTTCTCTACATAGTTGACATTTAAATTAAGGCACTTATCATAGCGAGGGACGAGCTTGGAAATTCCTTAGTCATAAAATTCGGCCACCTGCGCCTTCTACCATGTAGTTACCTCATTTCGGACAAAAAAGGTGTGATTTTTGTGGATTTCCCAGAAAGAGGCACTACAATAAACTCTCAAAAGTATTGCCAAACTCTGCACAACCTCAGAAAGAGCAATACAAAACAAGCGCAGGGGAAAGTTGGGCTCAAAGATCTTGCTGATTCATGACAACATCCGGGCCCACATGGCAAATGTCGTTCATGAAGTTCTCGAATCTTTTAACTGGGACTTGTTTCCTCATTCACCTGACAGTCCCAACCTGGCACCGAGCCAGCAATGAAGAACTGGTTGGCTATGCAGTGTTTTGATGACGACGCACAGCTTCAAGAAGAGGTAACCTCATGTTTGAAGGTGCAGGCGGCCGAATTTTACGACGAGGGAATGACCAAGTTGTCCATCGCTACAAGTTCCTTAATTTAAATGGCAAATAAGTAGAATAGTAGTATTTAAGTGTGGCTTTCATCTGTATATAATTAAAAAAAATCCAATGATTTATTTTTAATTCCAAATCATAATGTACTTTGGGGATAGACCTCGTATCACGTGTACTGAAGTTTCCTGTCAAATTTTCTGCATTTTTATCAACTTTTTAGTGGGGCACCAGGTTTTACTATTCTTTTTACCTGATACAAGGGCCCTAGTTTGTCTTACAGTATTTGAGCACAGGCTCCTCCATCACTGTCACTTAATGTTATTACTTTCATTTTTTCCGAAATTTTCTTGCTCTGTAACATTCTGGAATTTCTTTCACTTTTGTCCTGCACATACATTGGTGCTTGAGAAACTGTTCATCACTGGATTACTCGTACACTTTGTGGCATATTGTTCACTTTGGGTTACTTTTTGTGTAAGATATTATGCAACGTTAGACTGTAAATTGATCTTGCTAGCATCTTGCACCAGGTGGTTATCAGAAGTTACACTTCTAAAATCACTTTCTGGATCCATTTCACATAGGTCTACCCCACATTAGCTTCGTTTTCCATTGCAGTTTGTTTACATGCAACTTTAAAGAGCTATGATCACATGTGGTGCTAGACAACACATGATTTCTGAGAATTGCATTCTGAGCATGATTAACAGCTTGACTATTTCTCGTACTATGCTGTCCTGTCAAACGCCAGTTTTTGTTACCGATATTTACATTCAAGGTATGGATAAAGAGTTCATTGTTTGTGTATTTACTGGTTACTGCCACTTCAAATTCATTACACTTAACTAATGGTTCATTATAGTTAACCAGTAGGCTTTTATCATGTGGATGAGGTAAATTGTTTCTTGTTTCAGCGACGTAATTATATGATCCTGCATTTTTAGAGTATTGTTTACTTTGGATTCAGTTGCTAGTATGATGCACTGGTGGCATGTCCACTGTTCTTCTCTGTGAAAGTATTTCAGGTTAACGTTAATACATTTTTCGTGGTACCAGTAATTACAGTTAATACACAGAATACCGCGTATAACTCTTTTTGAACATATTTTGCACTTATTATGGTCGAAATCTGTTAGAGCTCTTTGTATTCCTGCTCCACCTCTCTACAGGGTGTGCAGCAGGGAGCTGCTATCGGCCACCCAAACTCGTGGTCATATGTCCCACCTAATGTGGATGATCCATGCACAAGGGGAGAAATGTTGCTCAGGTAGCAATAACGTTAGTATTTCGTTGCAACACAGAAGGCACATGATAATGTTGTGCAAATGAATCGGCTTCCTAGTGCAAGCAACATAAAAATGGTTCTTATATGATCTAAGGTTGTCACGAATATGAGAATCATTCTTTAAGGTGTCAGGTGAGCACTGCAAATTGGACTGGTGATGTCCTCGATTCCAATGTTGTTGATGTGCTCAGTGGAAAAGTTGCCTGTATAGCAGCAAGAAATATGGCAGTGCCATCCAGGAGGCACAGACCTGGAAGAATAATACAGTAATAAGGCCACATCATCATTGAAGAAGGATGGTGAGATGGAATGACACTGGTAATAAGTTTCCAGAAACAAAGAAGTAATGAAAATAACACAAGAACATAGATGTTCCTGAGCATTCAAATTTAATAGTGTTTCTTTGCAACACAGATTGTGAGTAACAACATGCAGCTAATGAAACACACTACTAGTGAAGGCAAGATAGAGAATGCCCTGTTCCACTGAAAGATATTTGCTACAATGAGAATTATTCTTGAATCTCCAGTTCAGCCCTGTCAGTCGGTAACAACTGAGAAGCACTGCTGTAGGCACCTAAAGTGCGGGTTGCACTGGTGACGCCAATATTGAGGGCTGCATTCTTATTAAAACAGCCATGGCACACCGAAGTAGATAGTTGATGTAGAGTTTGTGACCTGGGTTGGCTGGTAAACTACTGTGCAGTGATCTATGAAGGCTGTACAGTGCAGGAATACTGGAAAATTGTCCAGTGTTATGGGCATCTGTACAGAAACTATACGGAGCCTCTCATGTACAAGATGAGCTGCACTGAGTTTGTTTCAGGCCTCCTAACATGCCAGCAACAAAGCCCTTTGTTGAATTCCATAAGAAGGCATTGTAAGGTACCATCCAGATGGTACACCACCCACTTCCTCCTGATTCCTATTATGTCTCCTACTCCATCCTGTTCCCATACACAACAAAGTACTTCCTGCCTCACCTCTATGAAGAAAGGACCTGAGAAATTCCCCACATCATCTGTCATGCCTGCTTGTGGCTGTATGTACCCATTTGTAAGTAAAGAATGAAGGGTTGTATTGTATTTGCTTCATGCGGAAGTTTGACTGCATGAACAGCAAAAATGTGGTAAGTGATAAACATTTCTTCTGTTACTTTGTGTGAGGTATTGCTGAGAAATATTCATAATAATTTGAAATTGGGGGGTGAAGTTCTCTGCAAGTAACTAAGTGCTCTTGTTATAAAGTACTTGATGAATATAACATTTGCATATGCCTAAAGTGACTGATGCTTCATATACAGTCATACACACACAGTTCCTAACTTGCCACAGTGAATTAATCCTGTAGCATAAAGATGTATTTTTCAATAAGCACGTTACTACAAGATTGTAAAATTTGGTCAGTAATTATGTGAAATGTTGACAAAAAATTTATTTGCCCCTGGAAGTCTTCAGATAGCAGCCACCAACTGGAATAAGGTTTTGGCTTTATGGAACTTGGTTAGTAATGTTCACTGCTGTACATAATTAAGTGGATCAGATGCTCAGTTATTCACTGATCAGTAGGCACATTAAAAGATTGGAATAATTCTTTTCTTTATCATGTCATATAGTAACATTCTTAGTGAATCACCTGTTTGTTTTACCTTTGCAGATAAAGTAGTTTTTATATTAACACGCAATTTCTTTTCTCTCAATCAGGCCCTGTCGAGGAGCAAGGCCCACCTCCTGTTGCTCAGGTGAGTGATACTAGATGGTAGCACCTGTGAGACTGGCAGAGCATGGGTGAGTTTCACCAGTAGCAAAACAAGTCTGGTTTTGTGGCATGTAATGAACACCACACTGTTTCCTGGCCTCCTCCTAGGGTGCTCACTAATTTCATCAGCCAAGGGTTTTCATCCCTTGTGTGTGCTGCCCTACACAACGTCATTTTAATTAATCAACTCCTATCTATGTATCCTATTCATCTCCACTTTCTTTCTCATTTTTTTTGGCACTCCACTCCTTCCTGGCCCCTACAACATATGCAACTTCGTTTACACTGGTTACCAGAATGTTATCTCAAATCGATTATCACAATAAAATTGTATACTGAACAATCCAAAAACTTCCTCAAACAATACTTTCATACTGGCTAATGACAGCTCACCTTCATGTTTTTCTCCTGATACAATGACAGTTGCCACTGTGCTTACAGATCTATGGGCTAGGCACATCACTGAACAAGAATGAGGTAGCAAGGAATAAACCAAAAATCAGCAGGTACGGTGAAGCCTAATAATGCAACTATCATTTTCCCACTCTGTAGAAATTCTTCATAAATTTGCAACAGAATTCATCCACAAGAGAAAAAAAAATTTCTGAAGTGAATAAAAGTTTAAATCAACTGTTTGAACTAAAATATGACTATATTATTGCAGCCATTGTTTATTGGTACCATCGACATTGTGAAATATGTAACTTTACCCACGTTTTAGGTTACATAGCAGTAAATATGATAACTAATTTGTCTAAAATATTTAGTTATTGCAACTACACAAGAAGTACCTTCCTGCATTGATAGCAGAGTCACTCTTCTTGCTATTATCATAGCCAAACAAACTTCAAAAAATCTTCTTTTGATATTTTTGTTGCTATTTAATAGATATCTTGTGCTTTTCATAGAGAGGTCATCTTGTCTCTGGGTGTGAAGATTTTAACACATGTAGCTTAGTAATTCAATAAAACTAACTTCATGTTTGGTAGCTCATGTATCACAGATTGTGCTGAGTGAAGTAAAAGTAAGTGTGTAGCTACTTTTGTTTTTTGGGATTTGCTTCCAGTAATATTCAGATAGGTCTCTGATACATGAAATAGAATCAAATGATAAATATTTGGATGATTATCCAAATCTTGTACTGATTCTGTTTGCTGATAGGTGTCCCTCCTGCAATGACTATACGATCAATGTGCATGCTGTCTGTCATATGAATTAGACTATATAGTGTCTGCCACAAGGAGTGAAACTCTGAGGGCAAGGGCCCAATCCACATTAACCTATGCTGCCATAGATATTGCAAACATATCTCAAATGTGATGACAATGAGTCTAATTAATCCAAAGGAATTAAAAATGTTTGATGTGTCACACTGTAGTGTGTGTTTTGTGAAGCTGTAGATATTAGGTGCTGCTTTGACATTGTTTACAGTTTTAAAATGATCATCAGCTGGATGCTAGAATAAACCTGAAGTTCTAATATCCTCATCATTTTCAAGCAGAAAAGAAAGTTGTCGCTTGCACCACTGAGGGGATACTTTTAAATAGTGTGGCACTGTTTCTGTACCATTCCCATAGTGAAAATCCACTTCTGATCAATATGTTCATGAGATCTTCCTGGAGCTCAATTTCAGCACTTACTGTATCACAACCTGAGATAAAGTGGTCCATATTGAAATAAGTGAGAATCTTTGCTGCCTCACTCTGCTCACTATCTTCGTGAGCTAATCGTATCAGACACTGTGCTGCAAGGAAGGTGGCACAAGTCATTGTGTATGTGATGGTCCTTCATTGGTATTCCTGAGGTGGTGCAGATCTGTCACACTTCCACAATATCATTGGAAATTGTAATCTTCAATTAGAACCAGAACTTGTCGATACATGTTCTCCATGTCTACTGTGGAGTCAAAGCGTTCGATGTGGAAGTATAATCATACAGAGTACAAATAATATTTCGTGGTTGTTCTACATCCATACTCCGCAAGCCACCTGACGGTGTGTGGTGGACGGTACCCTGAGTACCTCTATCGGTTCTCCCTTCTATTCCACTCTCATATTGTTCGTAGAAAGGAGGATTGTCGGTATGCTTCTGTGTGGGTTCTAATCTCTCTGATTTTATCCTCATGGTCTCTTCGCGAGATACACGTAGGAGGGAGCAATATACTGCTTGACTCTTCGGTGAAGGTATGTTCTCGAAACTTTAACAAAAGCCCATACTGAGCGACTGAGCATCTCTCATGCAGAGTCTTCCACTGGAGTTTATCTATCATCTCCATAATGCTTTCGCGATTACTAAATGATCCTGTAAAGAAACGCGCTGCTCTCCGTTGGATCTTCTCTATCTCTTCTATCAACCCTATCTGGTGTGGATCCCACACTGCTGAGCAGTATTCAAGCAGTGGGTGAACAAGTGTACTGTAACCTACTTTCTTTGTTGTTGGATTGTATTTCCTTAGCATTCTTCTAATGAATCTGTCTGGCATCTGCTTTACCAACGTACAACTTTATATGATCATTCCATTTTAAATCACACCTAATGCATACTACGAGATAATTTATGGAATTAACTGCTTCCAGTTGCTGACCTGCTATTTTGTAGCTAAATAAGGGATCTATCTTTCTATTTATTTGCAGCACATTACACTTGTCTACATTGAGATTCAATTGCCATTCCGTGCACCATGCGTCAATTCGCTGCAGATCCTCCTGCAATTCAATACAATTTTCCATTGTTGCAACCTCTCGATACACAACAGCATCATCTGCAAAAAGCCTCAGTGAACTTCAGATACCATCCACCAGGTCATTTATGTATATTGTGAATAGCAACGGTCCTATGACACTCCCCTGCGGAACACCTGAAATCACTCTTACTTCGGAAGACTTCTCTCCATTGAGAATGACATGTTGCATGCTGTTATCTAGGAACTCCTCAATCCAATCACACAATTGGTCTGATAGACTGTATGTCTTACTTTGTTCATTAAATGACTGTGGGGAACTGTGTAAAACGCCTTGCGGAAGTCAAGAAACAAGACATCTACCTGTGAACCCGTGTCTATGGCCCTCTGAGTCTCGTGGATGAATAGCACGAGCTGGGTTTCACACGACAGTCTTTTTCAAAACCCATGCTGATTCCTACAGACTACTTTTCTAGTCTCCATAATTATTATACTCGAACATAATACGTGTTCCAAAATTCTACAACTGATCAACGTTAGAGATATAGGTCTATAGTTCTGCACATCTGTTGGACGTCCCTTCTTGAAAACGGCAATGACCTGTGCAATTTCCAATCCTTTGGAATGCTTCACTCTTCTAGAGACCTATGGTACACTGCTGCAATAAGGGGGCCCAGTTCCTTCGCGTACTCTGTGTAAAATCGAACTGGTATCCATTCAGGACCAACGGACTTCTCTCTCTTGAGCGATTTTAATTGTTTCTCTATCCCTCTGTCATCTATTTTGATACCTACCATTTTGTCAACTGTGCCACAATCTGGAGAAGGAAGTACAGTGCAGTCTTTCTCTGTGAAACAGCTTTGGAAGAAGACATTTAGTATTTCGGCCTTTAGTCTGTCATCCTCTGTTTCAGTACCATTTTGGTCACAGAGTGTCTGGACATTTTGTTTTGATCCACCTACCGCTTTGACATAGGACCAAAATCTCTTAGGATTTTCTGCCAAGTCAGTACATAGAACGTTACTTTCGAATTCATTGAAAGCCTCTCGCATAGCCCTCCTCACACTGCATTCCGCTTCGCGTAATTTTTGTTTGTCTGCAAGGCTTTGGCTATGTTTATGTTTGCTGTGAAGTTCCCTTTGCTTCCGCAGCAGTTTTCTAACTCGGTTGTTGTACCACGGTGGCTCTTTCCCATCTCTTACGATCTTGCTTGGCACATACTCATCTAACGCGTATTGTACCATGGTTTTGAACTTGGTCCACTGATCGTCAACACTGTCTGTACTTGAGACAAAACTTTTGTGTTGAGCCGCCAAGTACTCTGAAATCTGCTTTTTGTCACTTTTGCTAAACAGAAAAATCTTCCTACCTTTTTTAATATTTCTATTTACGGCTGAAATCATCGATGCAGTAACCGCTTTATGATCGCTGATTCCCTGTTCTGCATTAACTGATTCAAATAGTTCGGGTCTGTTTGTCACCAGAAGGACTAATATGTTATCGCCACGAGTCGGTTTTCTGTTTAACTGCTCAAGGTAGTTTTCAGATAAAGCACGTAAAAATATTTCACTGGATTCTTTGTCCCTGCCACCCGTTACGAACGTTTGAGTCTCCAAGTCTATATCCGGCAAATTAAAATCTCCACCCAGGACTATAACATGGTGGGGAAATCTACTCGAAATATTTTCTGAATTATTCTTCAGGTGCTGAGCCACTACAGCTGCTGAGCCCGGGGGCCTATAGAGACATCCAATTACCACGTCTGAGCCTGCTTTAACTGTGCCCTTCACCCAGATCATTTCACAATTCGAATCTCCGTCAATTTCCTTCGATACTATTGCACTTCTTATCGCTATAAACACGCCTCCCCCTTCACTGTCCAGCCTGTGTCTGCGGTATACATTCCAATCTGAGTTTAGGATTTCATTACTGTTTACATGTGGTTTCAGCCAACTTTCTGTCCCTAGTACTATATGGGCGTTGTGACCGTTTATTAATGAAATCAGTTCTGGGACCTTTCTATAGACGCTCCTGCAGTTTCCTATTAGCACATTAATAATGTTTTTCCCTGTTGCATTTTGCCTACTCCTGCCTTGCCGCGCCTCAGGTGGTGTCTTGTCGGGAATTCTCTAACCTAGAAAATCCCCATGTGCACTCCACACGTACTCCGCTACCCTCGTAGCCGCTTCTGGAGTGTAGTGCACGCCTGACCTATTCATGAGGACCCTACATTTCTTCACCCGATAGTGGAGGTTGAGAAATTTGCACCCCAGCTCTCCGCAGAATAGTCTGAGCCTCTGGTTTAAGCCTTCCACTCGGCTCCAAACCAGAGGACCGTGATCAGTTCTGGGAACGATACTACAAATAGTTAACTCTGATTCCACCCCGTAAGCAAGGCTTTCCGCCTTCACCAACTCCGCCAACCGCCTGTATGAACTGAGGATGACCTCTGAACCCAGACGGCAGGAGTCATTGGTGCTGACATGAGCAACAATTTGTAGTCGGATGTACCCAATGTTCTCTATCGCCGCTGGTAGGGCCTCCTCCACATCTCGGATGAGACCCCCAGCAAGCAGACACAGTGAACACTGACCTTCTTCCCCGACCTTTCCGCTATTTCCCTAAGGGGCTCCATCACCCGCGTAATGTTGGAGCTCCCAGTAACTAATAAACCCCTCCACCCGTGTGCCTGCTTGGACCTTGCTGAAGGTTCAGCTGCTTGTCCACTCACAAGCAGGGCGGGTGATGCCACACTGCCAGCCTCCACATTGACCCTCCGCCTCATGCGCCGTGAACGCTGCTGAACCCGCCACGCCCCTTGGGGAGAGGGTGGCCCAACCGCGCCCGGTACCCGCGAAGCTGTCTCGACAGCAGGGACAGTGGGTGGAGCATGTAACACCTGGGGTTTACCTTGCAACGCACCAGACTCTCCACTGCCACTACACTCAGAGGCAGCAGCCTGAAAACAGCTGACTGCGGCCATCAACATGCCCAGCTGTTCGAGAAGAGTGGCCAGCTCCTCCTGCGTCCGTACACAGCAGTCACACATCATATCCATCCTGAGGAATCAATTTACTGAAGAGAGTTAATCAACTTTTAACGAGACTGCTAATTCACTAAATTCAGCTGATTATTGACTAAACTGTGATTGCTAGACACTTCTTGTAGAAAACAATGAAAATAGCACTACCTGTCTCTGACTTGTATCGAAAGCAAACACTAGCACTTCTCTCACTATGGCTGACTAAAGGGACTCTCTCTGACTGTATTCAAAGCAAACACGAAATCTATGGAACACTATTACTAGCACTCGACAATTAAAGCTTCTTAAAAGCAAAAACACACCGAAGAAGAAGTGACAAGTAAGAAAAATACAGTTAATACTTAAATTAAGGTAGCTCGCTGCACAGCAGACGTGAAGCAGATGGCGGTTAGGGCGACACTGTTCCTACCATTGGAAGACTGTTAAGTGACAAATTCGTATTCCATTTGGCAAGACAATCAAACATTACTCTTGCTTTAGTAGTTAAGCTAGATTTTTAAAGATATCTGATGTGGCATGTAATATGAAATGGCATCTGTTATAATTACTATTACCATATGTCATAAATCTTCATACTTCCCCATGAACTCTGTGTAGCTTTCGACAAACTTTGATTGTCTTGCTAGTTTCTGTTCAGTTTAAGAGAAGCATTTTGATTCATTGTGGAAAGAACTGCATAACAAACTCAGCTCTTCCTGAAATGGAAGATGAACAATGAATCTATCTTTTGAATCTTCAGTTGTTTTTTGCCAGGAAGTGTGAATCACATTGCTGCTCTTCTCTGTTATAAAGACATTGATACCTCATTACTTGGGTTGAAACAGCTTTAAGGAAAAGAAATGTAATGTCAACTCGCATATTTTGTCACTTACTTTATGTAATACACTTTATTACATACCGAAATTATTATTAATATTAATATTATTATTATTATTATTATTACAATTCACAAACTTTTTAAAAATCACAATACTGACAGTTGAAACTTGAACAGGATTAATTAATTAGAAGCCATATTTTGTGAATTGTACCATTTCTCAAAGGGCTTGCAATTGGAAGTACACAGATTACAAAACAAGGAAATGTCACACCAATTGGGCAGGTTCAACAAAAAATTTTACCAGTCAAATGAACTAAAATTACAGGCAGAAAATGTGTAACAGCTACAAAAGCTGCAAGTTGTTAGCTCAACTGAATAACATTCATCCAAATACAGGAAGATTCGCAAGTCACACAACTGATGTTAGCTCTTGGACGGCTGCTTAGTAATGTATAACACTTAAGAGAAAGAAACGAAAGCCCATAAGAAGTAACCCATGCATAGCAGACAAACATTAAAAATGACCTTTATAAATATACAATCTACCAAACTTAAGAGCAGGCTGAGAGCTACAGCAGAGAGCTATCAGAGTCAACAAGAAACAAGCAGCCAAATTCCCCAAGTGGAGTTAGGTAATGACTGTTCACCGAGGTAACAATTGACAGTTTATACTGGTGGCTAACAGGGTTTAAAACTTAATGTGTTGAGAATTAGTAATAAAAATACAAGGATTAATCAAGTAGTTAAAGGTATAATGAGGAGGAACCTCAGGCATGGTAAATATACCTTAATCTGCTGATCTCAATAAATTCACCAAAAAGAGCAGGCTACTGGTTCCTACCCCAGAGATCACACTCCACCATGGCACATGTCAAATGAGCAACTTCACTTCCCTTGAGCCACAATGGGGTGACTAGTAGGGCAGTAGACAGCCGGTCAATCTGGGTGCCACATGACGAAGGAAGTGCCACCATGGCAAAATGCAAACATATTTCTGCTCTATGCCAAGGGAACTGAAAATCATGCTTTCTGCTGACACATACAAACGGAATCAGTAATCTGCACAAACAAAGTTTCACACAATAAGGGCCAGGAAGTAGAAAATGTGAAAGACAGGCACAACTGGCTAGCAATACAAATTAACACTCTTTAAAATTTGTATTACTCAGAAGCAAATATTTCAACAAGTGTTGATACATTAGCTCAAGCAAAAACATGTACAGAGATTGCTTTGCCTCTGACACAGGTTGTGTTGGAGTAGATTTCCTTCATGAGACGTAAAACATGGAATACTCTTGCACTTGCATGACACATGACCCAGAAAACAAAGTGCAATTCATAATATTGACAGATGATCAACCACTGAATCACTCACAGGTGCATTATTATTGCAGACACAATTCTAAACAACACAGACAGGAACTTACTCAAATATAACAAAACAACTCAAAATGTGACTCAGTTGTGAAGGAGCAGAGCCTTGCAGGATTTCAACCAGGGTATTATTGTATCAGCGGCATCTTGGGACACACATGCACACATAAACAATTGCACATGTGCATCGATCAAAGATCTTCACTTGACACTCAATCGAATCAATATCAACAGTCTAAGTAGTTAGTGATGCCAGTGGAATGCTGTGCACTGAGATTAGAGATATTGTGGCTCAGACATGATTTGATACTTCTGTCCTTCACAGTTTCTTCAAGAAACACAGCCTAAGTTTTCACAAACCACAACATGAATGGCTACCTTGACAAAATTTTTTGTTCTACCAATTGATACTGCTTTGACATACATAACCCAACACAGTTCTGTCTTTTGAAGCGCATGATGATCAGTTCCTATGGAGAGTCCTTGCCTTCTGAATGTACAGACAAACTTCTGCTCCCAACACCATGTTGATCTTGCAAGGTGACGATAATTCTGGATCAACAATTTTTATACTCATCAAATCTGAGACATTGGGATTGAGATGAGATGTCAGTTATCTCCAGCAACATTAAACAGACAGAAGGTAAAATGACGACATTTATTCACGAGTCTACTTGAACAGAGATGCACTGTTTTGTTTCTTGTATGTTTCCATCTGTTCCCTGAATGGGTGCTCTACTTTACCATTTGTGAAGTCAGAGGCACTGTGCACGTGCTTCAGATATAAATCGTGCCTGCGAGTCTGAACTGAGAGAGCATAAGTTTATCATGTGCCATTGCTATCTTTTAACCATATTGCCACTGTTGTAAGCAGCAACTGTTTTTGCCAGGGATGACTTAAATGAGCAATAACACAATGTACTTGATGGATGTATACCATTGTGTTTGTGTTTTATGTCACTAGGACAATCGTACCTTGTTCCATTTTGTGTGTTCTGTTTCTGTGTGGTGTCATTTTTGACAAGCATGACAGCATACAGATATGCAACTAGAAGCCCTATGGAAACCCTTCAGGCAATTGGGCAAAACACTATGTTGAGCATCATAATAGGTTTTTTATTCACTGCACATGGCTTGTCTGAATTTTTCGTATTTCTGCAAAGTATCAGGCAAGTAGCACATTACAAATGCAGCACTAGCAGGGACTAGATTCATCTCAAATGGGCAAAGTGCTTGGCGTTGCAGGTGGTCTGATGTTTATTCCCATATGTGCTGTGCCATTTTGGTCTGTAGCCTTCACGATTTCCGATTTGCTTTTATTTTAGAGAAAAGCATATCTCTCTCCTAATGTCAGAAAACTTTTGAAACTCCAGTGGGATTTAAATTCTGTTCTTACAGACTGGTCAACATTTTCTGCAAATAGATGAGATATAATTGTCTTTCAAGGATACAATTAGTTGTAATGCCATCAGCACATGAACATTGTTTGAAGTAGTCCATGAAGTATACTTGCACCATTCCCATTCACTAAAGGAAGCACCAACAGGTTTTCCAGATGTGCTCCCACAATTAATCTAGGGTTATTCTATGTATTGCAAACCATATCAAAAGCTGGATTAAAATTAATGCTAGTCACCAGAAAATGGGTGTTTATATTGTGAGCAGCACATATTACTGAATTAAGAAAATGGTTATTTTAGCAGTGTCTTATAATTCCTCATTACTTACCACAAGACTCACAAATGTCACAAAAATGCCTGCACTGCTTTATATAACCTTTGCATGATGGCAATTTTATGATGGGCAACTTGATGGTACAGTCTGATGCACTAAAGTCAGATCCCTTGCTGGAATCTCACAGTTGTTTAGTGACTTCACACATGGTGCAGATGGGGCAATACAGCCAGTTCTTCTTTACTGCCTGCATTTGTCAACCTCCTCTTCCTCTCTATCCTTGCTCATTCTCCGATGCCCCCCTCCTTCTCCTTTCTCAGTGTTCAGATTCAAATTGGCTTGGCTATCCACCTGTTTTCCTGTATTTTCACAATTTTGTTCCTTTTGCCTGTTCATTCATACTTTTTGGTGTTTAGGTTTGACCTCCACTTCAAAATTTCCTGTTTTTTAGTGTGAGCCACTTACGGAACAGCTCCCTCCCTGGCATCTGTGGTGTGGATTCCTCCCCCCCCCCCCCTTTCGTACCCTCACCCTTCCCCTCTGTAGCCCCCTTCCATCCTGCTCAGTCACCAGAGTGATGTGGCTGTTATGTACCCATATGGGTGAGCCACCTGACAACACAGGGATCACACTCCTGATTCCTCAGTTGTTCACTCCACATGTATGGCAAGTAGTGTTTTATCTCCCACTCGGAGGATTGGAAAACCTGGCAGCAGCCGTCGTGTCAGACGGCCCTTGCTGTGGCTGGGTGACACTCTTGTGGAGAGCCCATGGTCAGAGTGGCTGCTATTTGGGGGTATGCTTGACGAATGAAGCATATTGAGTTACAAAGGTCTTTCTGATCTAAGATGGAAATTTCTATGAATTGTGAACAATCATTGAATGCAACTTCATATTAGACAGCAAATTTTCCATTTCTGTCAACACCATTGCAGTAGGGCCTGGCTTCCCTACCTTTTCTCACAATTGATAGAGAGATGCTTCTGTCAAACATCAGCAAAACAACACATTCTGAACACACTGCACTGTAACCAGTGTGATCATTATGACGACACTCTAATGACCTGGTGACACCCAGCCAAATGTGTAACCTGGCTGCCTCCTCCTCCCTGCCTCAAAAGTTGTAATGGTGACAATGCCATCTCCTCCTTCCATGTACCTTGATGATGGGGCATTCGTGAAATCTGGTTTAAGGAAAAAGGAGCCCTTCCAGGTCATTTGCAAATTGTCGGCTTCTCAGTAATCCTGTGTTCTACCATCAGGCAGTTCCAGTATTTTTCTTGCTACATCTCAGTTCATGAAGGACATGGACATCCAGACATGTGATGAGAAATACAGCACTATGGTTGTAAAATCACCCAGTGTCATAGTAGCAGCCCATCTCTGTCTCATTCTGCTTCTCCGTCTCATTCTGCTTCTCCGTCTCGCTCTGCTTCTCCGTCTCGCTCTGCTTCTCGGTCTCGCTCTGCTTCTCGGTCTCGCTCTGCTTCTCGGTCTCGCTCTGCTTCTCGGTCTCGCTCTGCTTCTCGGTCTCGCTCTGCTTCTCGGTCTCGCTCTGCTTCTCGGTCTCGCTCTGCTTCTCGGTCTCGCTCTGCTTCTCGGTCTCGCTCTGCTTCTCGGTCTCGCTCTGCTTCTCGGTCTCGCTCTGCTTCTCGGTCTCGCTCTGCTTCTCGGTCTCGCTCTGCTTCTCGGTCTCGCTCTGCTTCTCGGTCTCGCTCTGCTTCTCGGTCTCGCTCTGCTTCTCGGTCTCGCTCTGCTTCTCGGTCTCGCTCTGCTTCTCGGTCTCGCTCTGCTTCTCGGTCTCGCTCTGCTTCTCGGTCTCGCTCTGCTTCTCGGTCTCGCTCTGCTTCTCGGTCTCGCTCTGCTTCTCGGTCTCGCTCTGCTTCTCGGTCTCGCTCTGCTTCTCGGTCTCGCTCTGCTTCTCGGTCTCGCTCTGCTTCTCGGTCTCGCTCTGCTTCTCGGTCTCGCGCTGCTTCTCGGTCTCGCGCTGCTTCTCGGTCTCGCGCTGCTTCTCGGTCTCGCGCTGCTTCTCGGTCTCGCGCTGCTTCTCGGTCTCGCGCTGCTTCTCGGTCTCGCGCTGCTTCTCGGTCTCGCGCTGCTTCTCGGTCTCGCGCTGCTTCTCGGTCTCGCGCTGCTTCTCGGTCTCGCGCTGCTTCTCGGTCTCGCGCTGCTTCTCGGTCTCGCGCTGCTTCTCGGTCTCGCGCTGCTTCTCGGTCTCGCGCTGCTTCTCGGTCTCGCGCTGCTTCTCGGTCTCGCGCTGCTTCTCGGTCTCGCGCTGCTTCTCGGTCTCGCGCTGCTTCTCGGTCTCGCGCTGCTTCTCGGTCTCGCGCTGCTTCTCGGTCTCGCGCTGCTTCTCGGTCTCGCGCTGCTTCTCGGTCTCGCGCTGCTTCTCGGTCTCGCGCTGCTTCTCGGTCTCGCGCTGCTTCTCGGTCTCGCGCTGCTTCTCGGTCTCGCGCTGCTTCTCGGTCTCGCGCTGCTTCTCGGTCTCGCGCTGCTTCTCGGTCTCGCGCTGCTTCTCGGTCTCGCGCTGCTTCTCGGTCTCGCGCTGCTTCTCGGTCTCGCGCTGCTTCTCGGTCTCGCGCTGCTTCTCGGTCTCGCGCTGCTTCTCGGTCTCGCGCTGCTTCTCGGTCTCGCGCTGCTTCTCGGTCTCGCGCTGCTTCTCGGTCTCGCGCTGCTTCTCGGTCTCGCGCTGCTTCTCGGTCTCGCGCTGCTTCTCGGTCTCGCGCTGCTTCTCGGTCTCGCGCTGCTTCTCGGTCTCGCGCTGCTTCTCGGTCTCGCGCTGCTTCTCGGTCTCGCGCTGCTTCTCGGTCTCGCGCTGCTTCTCGGTCTCGCGCTGCTTCTCGGTCTCGCGCTGCTTCTCGGTCTCGCGCTGCTTCTCGGTCTCGCGCTGCTTCTCGGTCTCGCGCTGCTTCTCGGTCTCGCGCTGCTTCTCGGTCTCGCGCTGCTTCTCGGTCTCGCGCTGCTTCTCGGTCTCGCGCTGCTTCTCGGTCTCGCGCTGCTTCTCGGTCTCGCGCTGCTTCTCGGTCTCGCGCTGCTTCTCGGTCTCGCGCTGCTTCTCGGTCTCGCGCTGCTTCTCGGTCTCGCGCTGCTTCTCGGTCTCGCGCTGCTTCTCGGTCTCGCGCTGCTTCTCGGTCTCGCGCTGCTTCTCGGTCTCGCGCTGCTTCTCGGTCTCGCGCTGCTTCTCGGTCTCGCGCTGCTTCTCGGTCTCGCGCTGCTTCTCGGTCTCGCGCTGCTTCTCGGTCTCGCGCTGCTTCTCGGTCTCGCGCTGCTTCTCGGTCTCGCGCTGCTTCTCGGTCTCGCGCTGCTTCTCGGTCTCGCGCTGCTTCTCGGTCTCGCGCTGCTTCTCGGTCTCGCGCTGCTTCTCGGTCTCGCGCTGCTTCTCGGTCTCGCGCTGCTTCTCGGTCTCGCGCTGCTTCTCGGTCTCGCGCTGCTTCTCGGTCTCGCGCTGCTTCTCGGTCTCGCGCTGCTTCTCGGTCTCGCGCTGCTTCTCGGTCTCGCGCTGCTTCTCGGTCTCGCGCTGCTTCTCGGTCTCGCGCTGCTTCTCGGTCTCGCGCTGCTTCTCGGTCTCGCGCTGCTTCTCGGTCTCGCGCTGCTTCTCGGTCTCGCGCTGCTTCTCGGTCTCGCGCTGCTTCTCGGTCTCGCGCTGCTTCTCGGTCTCGCGCTGCTTCTCGGTCTCGCGCTGCTTCTCGGTCTCGCGCTGCTTCTCGGTCTCGCGCTGCTTCTCGGTCTCGCGCTGCTTCTCGGTCTCGCGCTGCTTCTCGGTCTCGCGCTGCTTCTCGGTCTCGCGCTGCTTCTCGGTCTCGCGCTGCTTCTCGGTCTCGCGCTGCTTCTCGGTCTCGCGCTGCTTCTCGGTCTCGCGCTGCTTCTCGGTCTCGCGCTGCTTCTCGGTCTCGCGCTGCTTCTCGGTCTCGCGCTGCTTCTCGGTCTCGCGCTGCTTCTCGGTCTCGCGCTGCTTCTCGGTCTCGCGCTGCTTCTCGGTCTCGCGCTGCTTCTCGGTCTCGCGCTGCTTCTCGGTCTCGCGCTGCTTCTCGGTCTCGCGCTGCTTCTCGGTCTCGCGCTGCTTCTCGGTCTCGCGCTGCTTCTCGGTCTCGCGCTGCTTCTCGGTCTCGCGCTGCTTCTCGGTCTCGCGCTGCTTCTCGGTCTCGCGCTGCTTCTCGGTCTCGCGCTGCTTCTCGGTCTCGCGCTGCTTCTCGGTCTCGCGCTGCTTCTCGGTCTCGCGCTGCTTCTCGGTCTCGCGCTGCTTCTCGGTCTCGCGCTGCTTCTCGGTCTCGCGCTGCTTCTCGGTCTCGCGCTGCTTCTCGGTCTCGCGCTGCTTCTCGGTCTCGCGCTGCTTCTCGGTCTCGCGCTGCTTCTCGGTCTCGCGCTGCTTCTCGGTCTCGCGCTGCTTCTCGGTCTCGCGCTGCTTCTCGGTCTCGCGCTGCTTCTCGGTCTCGCGCTGCTTCTCGGTCTCGCGCTGCTTCTCGGTCTCGCGCTGCTTCTCGGTCTCGCGCTGCTTCTCGGTCTCGCGCTGCTTCTCGGTCTCGCGCTGCTTCTCGGTCTCGCGCTGCTTCTCGGTCTCGCGCTGCTTCTCGGTCTCGCGCTGCTTCTCGGTCTCGCGCTGCTTCTCGGTCTCGCGCTGCTTCTCGGTCTCGCGCTGCTTCTCGGTCTCGCGCTGCTTCTCGGTCTCGCGCTGCTTCTCGGTCTCGCGCTGCTTCTCGGTCTCGCGCTGCTTCTCGGTCTCGCGCTGCTTCTCGGTCTCGCGCTGCTTCTCGGTCTCGCGCTGCTTCTCGGTCTCGCGCTGCTTCTCGGTCTCGCGCTGCTTCTCGGTCTCGCGCTGCTTCTCGGTCTCGCGCTGCTTCTCGGTCTCGCGCTGCTTCTCGGTCTCGCGCTGCTTCTCGGTCTCGCGCTGCTTCTCGGTCTCGCGCTGCTTCTCGGTCTCGCGCTGCTTCTCGGTCTCGCGCTGCTTCTCGGTCTCGCGCTGCTTCTCGGTCTCGCGCTGCTTCTCGGTCTCGCGCTGCTTCTCGGTCTCGCGCTGCTTCTCGGTCTCGCGCTGCTTCTCGGTCTCGCGCTGCTTCTCGGTCTCGCGCTGCTTCTCGGTCTCGCGCTGCTTCTCGGTCTCGCGCTGCTTCTCGGTCTCGCGCTGCTTCTCGGTCTCGCGCTGCTTCTCGGTCTCGCGCTGCTTCTCGGTCTCGCGCTGCTTCTCGGTCTCGCGCTGCTTCTCGGTCTCGCGCTGCTTCTCGGTCTCGCGCTGCTTCTCGGTCTCGCGCTGCTTCTCGGTCTCGCGCTGCTTCTCGGTCTCGCGCTGCTTCTCGGTCTCGCGCTGCTTCTCGGTCTCGCGCTGCTTCTCGGTCTCGCGCTGCTTCTCGGTCTCGCGCTGCTTCTCGGTCTCGCGCTGCTTCTCGGTCTCGCGCTGCTTCTCGGTCTCGCGCTGCTTCTCGGTCTCGCGCTGCTTCTCGGTCTCGCGCTGCTTCTCGGTCTCGCGCTGCTTCTCGGTCTCGCGCTGCTTCTCGGTCTCGCGCTGCTTCTCGGTCTCGCGCTGCTTCTCGGTCTCGCGCTGCTTCTCGGTCTCGCGCTGCTTCTCGGTCTCGCGCTGCTTCTCGGTCTCGCGCTGCTTCTCGGTCTCGCGCTGCTTCTCGGTCTCGCGCTGCTTCTCGGTCTCGCGCTGCTTCTCGGTCTCGCGCTGCTTCTCGGTCTCGCGCTGCTTCTCGGTCTCGCGCTGCTTCTCGGTCTCGCGCTGCTTCTCGGTCTCGCGCTGCTTCTCGGTCTCGCGCTGCTTCTCGGTCTCGCGCTGCTTCTCGGTCTCGCGCTGCTTCTCGGTCTCGCGCTGCTTCTCGGTCTCGCGCTGCTTCTCGGTCTCGCGCTGCTTCTCGGTCTCGCGCTGCTTCTCGGTCTCGCGCTGCTTCTCGGTCTCGCGCTGCTTCTCGGTCTCGCGCTGCTTCTCGGTCTCGCGCTGCTTCTCGGTCTCGCGCTGCTTCTCGGTCTCGCGCTGCTTCTCGGTCTCGCGCTGCTTCTCGGTCTCGCGCTGCTTCTCGGTCTCGCGCTGCTTCTCGGTCTCGCGCTGCTTCTCGGTCTCGCGCTGCTTCTCGGTCTCGCGCTGCTTCTCGGTCTCGCGCTGCTTCTCGGTCTCGCGCTGCTTCTCGGTCTCGCGCTGCTTCTCGGTCTCGCGCTGCTTCTCGGTCTCGCGCTGCTTCTCGGTCTCGCGCTGCTTCTCGGTCTCGCGCTGCTTCTCGGTCTCGCGCTGCTTCTCGGTCTCGCGCTGCTTCTCGGTCTCGCGCTGCTTCTCGGTCTCGCGCTGCTTCTCGGTCTCGCGCTGCTTCTCGGTCTCGCGCTGCTTCTCGGTCTCGCGCTGCTTCTCGGTCTCGCGCTGCTTCTCGGTCTCGCGCTGCTTCTCGGTCTCGCGCTGCTTCTCGGTCTCGCGCTGCTTCTCTGTCTCGCGCTGCTTCTCGGTCTCGCGCTGCTTCTCTGTCTCGCGCTGCTTCTCTGTCTCGCGCTGCTTCTCGGTCTCGCGCTGCTTCTCGGTCTCGCGCTGCTACTCTGTCTCGCGCTGCTACTCTGTCTCGCGCTGCTACTCGGTCTCGCGCTGCTACTCGGTCTCGCGCTGCTTCTCTGTCTCGCGCTGCTTCTCTGTCTCGCGCTGCTTCTCTGTCTCGCGCTGCTTCTCTGTCTCGCGCTGCTTCTCGGTCTCGCGCTGCTTCTCGGTCTCGCGCTGCTTCTCGGTCTCGCGCTGCTTCTCGGTCTCGCGCTGCTTCTCGGTCTCGCGCTGCTTCTCGGTCTCGCGCTGCTTCTCGGTCTCGCGCTGCTTCTCGGTCTCGCGCTGCTTCTCGGTCTGGCGCTGCTTCTCGGTCTGGCGCTGCTTCTCGGTCTGGCGCTGCTTCTCGGTCTGGCGCTGCTTCTCGGTCTGGCGCTGCTTCTCGGTCTGGCGCTGCTTCTCGGTCTGGCGCTGCTTCTCGGTCTGGCGCTGCTTCTCGGTCTGGCGCTGCTTCTCGGTCTCGCCCTGCTTCTCGGTCTCGCCCTGCTTCTCGGTCTCGCCCTGCTTCTCGGTCTCGCCCTGCTTCTCGGTCTCGCCCTGCTTCTCGGTCTCGCCCTGCTTCTCCTCCTCCTCCTCTTCTTCGTCGCTCTGCTCCTCCTCCTCCTCCTCTTCTTCGTCGCTCTGCTCCTCCTCCTCCTCCTCTTCTTCGTCACTCTGCTCCTCCTCCTCCTCCTCTTCTTCGTCACTCTGCTCCTCCTCCTCCTCCTCCTGTGCAAACAAGCCAATAACTTATGCCTCACAGGAGAAAATCATCTGCTACACAATTGACATGCCAGGAAGGATAGAATGAACACTACCATGAAATCTTTCCATGTTCCTCCAGCCAACAAACATTTGAGTCTTCCTCTGCCAAACAGAACGGCAAATGATCTGCTTATTTATCCGCTTGGAGATCCTCCTTGGCTGACTGACCTCCTTGTTGCTGGTATGCATCTCCAGCCATTTTTCTGCTGTGGATTCCAAGGATGGACAGAATGAGAATGCTAACACCTCTGTAGACCTCACAGGTGGATTCTCCAGCCTCTGTGACCTGCTCCAGTGAGCCTTCGAAAGCTACCACTCGATAGCCACTGAGGTGACACCTCTCCATTTTTTCCCCGTTTTTCCCTTTATTATCAAGGCACTCTTTTGGTGGCGTGTTTGTGGCCTTTGAATCAACAAAGAGAATTTATGGCTGCTCTTGGAATCGTAGCCTCTACCTGTTTTCTGCTTCCAGGAAACAAAATTGTGTGCTCATGACCTGCTTTGAACTCTCTCATTTATTTCCAGTCTGCTTTGACATCCCCCCAAACTCACACCATCACCCAGGGAAAGTTTCCATGCCATGCAGTGAAGTCATGCTGTTTATTAAGGATGAAGTTGATAGTCTTCCTGACTACTCAGCTTCTAGCTATTCCTGTCTGCCTTTTACTTCCTCACCTTGACTTTTCCATTTCTACTGTTTACATCCCTAAGTCACTGGACAGTCTGCTTCCAGCTTGCTGGCCAACTCCCTCACCTGTTTCTGCTGCTCCCCTTTGGGCTCTCCCAGAACCTGTCAGAAAGGTGCCCTCTTCGTTGACCTCCTGTCACCCCAACCTCATTTAGCTTCCTGTGGGAGTACCCACATTCATTTCACACTCCATTCACTCCTACCCCCATCTGGACCTCTCCTGCACTGCTGAATTTGCCCTGATGATGATCCATCATTATGTATGGTACGAAATCAAGTTACCATTTCCCATTTGCCATCCATTTTCTGACTCCTACCCCACCTAAGTGCCCACCCAAATGGCAGCTTTCTAAGGATGATTAGAGATTTAATGCTCCCTGTCACCCTTCGAGAAACACTATTTCCCCACTTACAAATGAAATATCATTGCTAACAATGTTCCATTCTTGCACTTCAACTTTACTGGGCAATTTCACAGTCCCTAATTTGACTGAGCCATGTTGGGGCTCTTCTCACATGCAGAGATGTGCTCTCCATGTTTTTAACCACCATTCTATGATGGCAAACAACATTCTTTATAAACAGTTGCACACTTTGTGTCGTCGCACC
Source organism: Schistocerca gregaria (assembly GCF_023897955.1). Classification (NCBI taxonomy): domain Eukaryota; kingdom Metazoa; phylum Arthropoda; class Insecta; order Orthoptera; family Acrididae; genus Schistocerca; species Schistocerca gregaria. The sequence goes on along the minus strand of NC_064921.1, from coordinate 12,685,930 downwards.
CTTAAGGATAGCAAAAAACTGGCTGGATTAAATTTACTAGTTCTTTTAACAGTTCGATTTCCACTTCTGTTGTGTGGCCCAACCTCAGATAGCTCTGTGGGACCAAGATCCATTCACAAATTCCTGGCCCGATAGCAGCAGATGTAGTGTAGCCATGATGGACCCAATCACTATCTCTACGATCTGTGATTTTATAATGTCTGTTATTCATTTCCCCTTCTGTGATCCTTTTGAATACTACAACAGGTCATAGTTGAGGAGTGTTCAATCCAGAAAACTATGCTGTACCTCTGTTTTGGTCACTGGCAGTATCCTTACACCAGCCTTCAAACATCCATCAGCTATGATCTGAATTCCCAACCTGCCTCCTTGCGTTTTGTGGACACCTTTGCCCTACTCTGCGACAGTTGCTGTATGTGGCAGCCGGCAGCTCTACTAAATTCATACTGTTAAGCTCAATTAAAATTGAAATATTTTGTGATTCTTAACTTGTATCAATATGCTGTTTTCATCAATCTCACATTTATAAAATTCCATATTTATCTACTTGTCACTGCACCTGATTCCTAATTGCTATCAATATTTAATTTACCAACCTTATTAACACTTAGATGAGCATGTGCAGTGAGATGACATACCACTGCCACGTTTCAAGGTTTTTGATTTGCACTTAAATTAAGTCTATGTAAAGTTATTCAGCTTTTTAATTTTTTTGCAGGTGCCAGAACAAGTGCAGGCAGAGGAGGAATTAGCAGGTGAGATTTTCGCTTTCCTCAGTAGCTTAATTACATGTTAAAGTTATCGCTTTAATGTTGTCTTGTGTGGCACATATATTTTCATCTTTTTCTTTGACATAAGTTCTTCATTGGTGGTGAGGTAAAATATAAATTTTACCAGTGAAACGGTTGTTCAGAATTTTATGCTTGAACCTGACACTGGATATTCGTGTGTGTGTGTGTGTGTGTGTGTGTGTGTGTGTGTGTGTGTGTGTGTGAGTGAATAACTGAGGTGGAGAGTCGTAGGAGCATAGAATATATTGTCTGGAGGGTTCCCACCTTCACATTTGAAAAAGATGGTGTTTGTGGGCATCACCTGTATGTCTCAGGCAGTGAAACAGTAATAGAAATGAAGGATGTTTCGTTGAGCATCCCGCAAACTTGTGTCTTACCCTGTTGGTAGGTGGCCCTTTATGTGGACAGACAGCTTGTTTGTTGTCCTGCCATCATAGAATGCAGCACAATGGTTGCAACTTAGCTTATTTATAAAATGACTGGTTTCACAGGTATTCCTGCTCTTGATGGGACAGCTGGTGAATGGGACCAGGGTGGAGCAGTAGGTGGTGGTGGTGGTGGTGGTGGTGGTGGTGGTGGTGGTGGTTGGATGTATGGGACAGGTCTTGTAGCTAGGTCTGTTGCATGGATATGAGTGATGTGGTAAAGGATTGAAAATCCTTCGTAAACACTCAGAATCCTAAAGCCTTCCTCCCGTTCAGGTTCACTGAGCTTATCTTGCGAGTAGGATTGAGATTCAAGACACCCTATCCACATCCCACTGAACCTCAACAGCTTCTCCCCCTTTGCTTTCCCTAGACCTTCACGAGCCAACAAGCCACCTTCATAGTAGTTGACATCCACTTCAAAGGTGGCTTCTTCACTGCTTCTGTCCATATTGAACCTACTAAACACAATTTATGCCTCCATTTTGGACAACTGCCAGCCATTCCATACCTAGAAGTTCCTTCCATACAGCTTATCCACCCACAGTTCATGAGCATTACTCCTCGAAGTTACTGGGGGACTGAATAAAGCATACAATAACAAATCTTCTGTGCCTTATATTTGCAGTCCCCCAAATCTCTGTCTCTCCACAGAGGAGCATTCCCCTCATAACTAAATACCAACCACAACTGGAACAACTGAATTACATTCTCCACCAAAGTTTTGAATACCCGTCATTGTGTTCTGAAATTTGAAATGCCATGCCTACCATCCTTCCCACCCTTCCCACTGTGGTATTGCTCTGTCCACCAAACTTAGAAAATATAATTGGCCGTCTGAACACAAACCCTGCTCCCAACCCATTACATCATGGCTCATATCCCTGTAACAGAACTAAATGCAAGAACTGTCCCATACATCCTTCCACTGTCACCTACTCCCATCAGGTCACAAATATCACATACCCACCAAAGGCAAGGTTTCCTGTGAAACCAGTCATGTGATTCACAAGCTAAACTGGACCCCACTGTGCTGCTATCTGCATGGGACTGACAAGCAACAAGCTGTCTGTCTGCAGGAAAGGCCACTTACAAACTGTGGCCAGTAAACAAGTGGACCACCCTGTTGCAGAGCAAGCTGCCAACATCACATCATTCACTTCAACGATTGCTTGACAGCCGGTGCCATTATGGATCCTTCTGAACTGCACACGTGGGAATCCTGCCTGCAGTATATCCTTTGTTCCCATAACACTCCCGGCCTCAACCTTGCGTAGTCAGTTTCCTCACCCATTCTGACCTTTCCACGTCTCCATAGAAGAAATGTTTTCACACACGTGGAGAGAATGACTGATAATAAGTATCCAAAGATAATGTATGTACAGTTTTCTCTGTCCCTTTGTTGGCAAAATATTTCCCATTTAGATATTTGCTACAGTCTGTTCCCAGACCAATCTGTTTGTATTCATTGCCTCACCTCTGTACTGGGAGTCCAGCACGGAACTGCTATCTACCACCCATACTCGTGGTCATATGCACAAGGAGAGAAATATTGCTCAAATAGCCATAATGTTAGAACTTTGTTGTGACACATAAGGCACATGATAATGTTGTGCAAGTGAAGCAGCTTCCTAGTGCAAGCAACATAAAAATACTTCATATATGCACTAAGCTTGTCACTAATATGAGAATCATTCTTTGAAGTGTTAGGTGAACACTGCAAAGTTGCACTGGTGATATCCTAGATTCCAATGTTGTTGTTGTGCTCAGAGGAAAAGTTTTCTATGCAGCAGCAAAAAATATATCCTCTGTCACCCTCATGGAGGGCAATGGCAGTTGCATACAGGAGGCACAGACCTGGAAGAATAATATAGGAATTGGGCCGCATGATTATTGAAGGAGGATGGTGAGGTGGAATGACACAGTGATCAAGGCTACGCAATGGGACACAAGGCAGAGGTATAATTTTCCAGAGACAAAGAAGTAACGAAAACAGCACAAAAAGAGAGATGTTCCTGAGTAGCCAAGTGGAATAGAGCTTCATTGCAGCACAGATTGTGTGTAACAACATGCAGCTAATGAAACAGATTTCTAGTGAAGGCAAGATAGAGAATGCCCCATTCCACTGAAAGATATTTGCTACTATGAGAACTATTCTTGAATCTCCAGTTCAGCCCTCAGTCGGTAACAACTGAGAAGGACTGCTGTAGGCACCTAGAGTGTAGGTTGCACTGGTGGCGCCAATATTGAGGCTGCATTCTTATTAAAATAGCCATGGCACTCGGAAGTAGATAGTTGATATAGAGTTTGTAACCTGGTTTGGCAGGTAAGCTACTGTGCAGTGATCTTTGAAGGCTCTGCAATGCAGGAATACTGGAAAATTGTCCAGCGTTATGGGCCTTTGTATGAAACTATGCAGTGTCCTGTCATAGGAAAGATGAGCTATACTGAGTTTGTTTCAGGCCACTTAATACGCCAGCAACAGAGAGCCATTTGTTGAATTCCACAAGTTGGCATTGTATGGTACCAACCAGATGGTACACCACACAGTTTCACCTCACCCTATTATGTTTCCTACTCCATCCTTTTGCCATACCTATGAAAGTTCTTACTGCCTCACCTCTATGAAGAAAACACCTGAGAAATACCCCACTTTATTTGCCATGCCCTCTTGTGGCTGTATGTACCCATCTGTAAGTAAAGAAAGGAGTGTTGCATTCTATTTATTTGATGTGGCACTTTGAGTGCATGAACAGCAAAAGTGGTAAGTGATAACCATTTTTGCTATTTGTGTGGGGTATCCCTGAGAAAAATTCATGATAATTTGAAATTTGGGGTGAAGTTCCTGCAAGTCACTAAGTGCTCTCATTGTAAAATACTTGATGAATATAATGTTTGCATATGCCTGCAGTGAGTGAGGCTGCATATGCAGTCATACACACAATTCCTAACTGTTCCTCTTGCCACAGTGAATTAATCCTGTAACATAAATTTGTATGTTTCAATAAGCACATTACTACAGGATTGTGAAATTTGGTCCTTAATTATGTGAGATGTTGACTAAACATTTATTTGCCCTTGTGCAGTCTTCAGATAGCACCCCACCAAATGGAATAAAGTTTTGGCTTTCTTGGAATCGGTTAGTAATGTCCATTGTTGAACATAATTGATTGGATCAGATGCTCAGTTATTCACTGATCAGTAGAACACGCGATCTAGTGTCTTTATCGTGTCATATTGTAACATTGTTAGTGAATAACCTGTTTATTTTACCTTTGCAGGTAATGTAATTTTTATATTAACACGCAATTTCTTTTCTTGTCAATCAGGCCCTGTTGAGGAGCAAGGTCCACCTCCTATTGCTCAGGTGAGTGAAACTAGAGGGTAGCACCTGTGAGACTGGCAGAGCATGGGTGAGTTTCACCAGTAGCGAAACAAGTTTGGTTTTGTGGCATGTAATGAACACCACACAGTTTCCTGGCCTCCTCCTAAGGGTGCTCACAAATTTTGTCAGCCCAGTGTTTTCAGCCTTTCTGTGCACTGCCCTTCATAAACCCCATTTTAATTAATCTGCTCCTTTCTACGTATGCTATTCATCTCCACTTCATTCTGATTGTTTTTTGCACTCCAATCCTTCCTGGCCCCACAACCTTTGCAACTTCGTTTACACTCTACACTGTTAACTGAAATGTTATCTCAAGTCCATTATCACACTAAAATTGTCTAGTGTACAATCCAAAAAATTCTCAAACAATACTTTCATACTGGCTAATGACTGCTTAACTGCACGTTTGTGTCCTGATGTAATGACAGTTGTCACTGTGCTCATAGATCTAGAGGCTAGGTACATCACTGAACCAGAATGATGTAGCAAGGAATAAACGAAAAATCAGCAGGTACGGTGAAGCCTCATAATGCAACTATTGTTGTCCCACTCTGTAGAAATTCTTCATTCATATGCAACAGAGTTAATCCACAAGAGAAGAAACATTTCTGAAGTGAACAAAAGTTTAAACTCGCTGACTGTCCCTATTGCTACAGCCATCATTCATAGATACTATAGACATTACAAAATGCGTGACTTCACACTACAGAAGAATGCTGAAGATTAGATGGGAAGATCGCATAACTAATGGGGAGGTATTTGAATTGGATTGGGGAGAAGAGGAATTAGTGGCACAACTTGACTAGAAGAAGGGATCGGTTGGTAGAACATACTCTGAGGCAACATGGGATCACAAATTTTCTTACTGGAGGGCAGCATGGAGGGTAAAAATCGTAGAGGGAGACCAAGAGATGAATACACTAACAGATTCAGAAGGATGTAGGCTGCAGTAGGTACTGGGAGATGATGAAGCTTGCATAGGATAGAATGGCATGTAGAGCTGCATCAAACCAGTCGCAGGACTGAACACGACAACAACCACCACCCAAGTGATATGTTACACCTCTGTAGATGTGATAGCTACAGTTGTCAAACATATTGCAACTACAAAACAAGTAACTTTCTAAAATGATAGCAGAGTCACACTTCTTGCTTTTATCATAGCCAGACACACTTCAATGAATCTTCATAGTATATTTTTGTGGCTGTTAAACAGATATCTTGTGTTTTTGATAGAGAGGTCGCCTTGTCTCTGTTTGTGAAGATTTTAACACATGTAGCTAAATAATTAAATAAAACTAATTTCCTGTTTGGTAGCTCATGTTCACAGATTGTGCTGAGTGAAGTAAAAGTACGTGTGTAGCTACTTATGCTTTTTGGGATTTGCTTCCAGTAATATTTGTGATTTATGGCTGCTCTTGGAATCATAGCCTCTACCTGTTTTCTGCTTCCAGGAAACAAAATTGCGTGCTCATGACCTGCTTTGAACTCTCTCATTTATTTCCAGTCTGCTTTGACATCCCCCCAAACTCACACCATCACCCAGGGAAAGTTTCCATGCCATGCAGTGAAGTCATGCTGTTTATTAAGGATGAAGTTGATAGTCTTCCTGACTACTCAGCTTCTAGCTATTCCTGTCTGCCTTTTACTTCCTCACCTTGACTTTTCCATTTCTACTGTTTACATCCCTAAGTCACTGGACAGTCTGCTTCCAGCTTGCTGGCCAACTCCCTCACCTGTTTCTGCTGCTCCCCTTGGGGCTCTCCCAGAACCTGTCAGAAAGGTGCCCTCTTCGTTGACCTCCTGTCACCCCAACCTCATTTAGCTTCCTGTGGGAGTACCCACCTTCATTTCACACTCCATGCACTCCTACCCCCATCTGGACCTCTCCTGCACTGCTGAATTTGCCCTGATGATGATCCATCATTATGTATGGTACGAAATCAAGTTACCATTTCCCATTTGCCATCCATTTTCTGACTCCTACCCCACCTAAGTGCCCACCCAAATGGCAGCTTTCTAAGGATGATTAGAGATTTAATGCTCCCTGTCACCCTTCGAGAAACACTATTTCCCCACTTACAAATGAAATATCACTGCTAACAACGTTCCATTCTTGCACTTCAACTTTACTGGGCAATTTCACAGTCCCTAATTTGACTGAGCCATGTTGGGGCTCTTCTCACATGCAGAGATGTGCTCTCCATGTTTTTAACCACCATTCTATGATGGCAAACAACATTCTTTATAAACAGTTGCACACTTTGTGTCGTCGCACCCTTAAGGATAGCAAAAAACTGGCTGGATTAAATTTACTAGTTCTTTTAACAGTTCGATTTCCACTTCTGTTGTGTGGCCCAACCTCAGATAGCTCTGTGGGACCAAGATCCATTCACAAATTCCTGGCCCGATAGCAGCAGATGTAGCCATGATGGACCCAATCACTATCTCTACGATCTGTGATTTTATAATGTCTGTTATTCATTTCCCCTTCTGTGATCCTTTTGAATACTACAACAGGTCATAGTTGAGGAGTGTTCAATCCAGAAAACTATGCTGTACCTCTGTTTTGGTCACTGGCAGTATCCTTACACCAGCCTTCAAACATCCATCAGCTATGATCTGAATTCCCAACCTGCCTCCTTGCGTTTTGTGGACACCTTTGCCCTACTCTGCGACAGTTGCTGTATGTGGCAGCCGGCAGCTCTACTAAATTCATACTGTTAAGCTCAATTAAAATTGAAATATTTTGTGATTCTTAACTTGTATCAATATGCTGTTTTCATCAATCTCACATTTATAAAATTCCATATTTATCTACTTGTCACTGCACCTGATTCCTAATTGCTATCAATATTTAATTTACCAACTTATTAACACTTAGATGAGCATGTGCAGTGAGATGACATACCACTGCCACGTTTCAAGGTTTTTGATTTGCACTTAAATTAAGTCTATGTAAAGTTATTCAGCTTTTTAATTTTTTTGCAGGAGCCAGAACAAGTGCAGGCAGAGGAGGAATTAGCAGGTGAGATTTTCGCTTTCCTCAGTAGCTTAATTACATGTTAAAGTTATCGCTTTAATGTTGTCTTGTGTGGCACATATATTTTCATCTTTTTCTTTGACATAAGTTCTTCATTGGTGGTGAGGTAAAATATAAATTTTACCAGTGAAACGGTTGTTCAGAATTTTATGCTTGAACCTGACACTGGATATTCATGTGTGTGTGTGTGTGTGTGTGTGTGTGTGTGTGTGTGTGTGTGTGTGTGTGTGTGTGTGTGTGAGTGAGTGAATAACTGAGGTGGAGAGTCGTAGGAGCATAGAATATATTGCCTGGAGGGTTCCCACCTTCACATTTGAAAAAGATGGTGTTTGTGGGCATCACCTGTATGTCTCAGGCAGTGAAACAGTAATAGAAATGAAGGATGTTTTGTTGAGCGTCCCGCAAACTTGTGTCTTACCCTGTTGGTAGGTGGCCCTTTATGTGGACAGACAGCTTGTTTGTTGTCCTGCCATCATAGAATGCAGCACAATGGTTGCAACTTAGCTTATTTATAAAATGACTGGTTTCACAGGTATTCCTGCTCTTGATGGGACAGCTGGTGAATGGGACCAGGGTGGAGCAGTAGGTGGTGGTGGTGGTGGTGGTGGTGGTGGTGGTGGTGGTGGTGGTGGTGGTAGGATGTATGGGACAGGTCTTTTAGCTAGGTCTGTTGCATGGATATGAGTGATGAGGTAATGGATTGAAAATCCTTCCTAAACACTCAGAATCCTAAAGCCTTCCTCCCGTTCAGGTTCACTGAGCTTATCTTGCGAGTAGGATTGAGATTCAAGACACCCTATCCACATCCCACTGAACCTCAACAGCTTCTCCCCCTTTGCTTCCCCTGGACCTTCACGAGCCAACAAGCCACCTTCATAGTAGTTGACATCCACTTCAAAGGTGGCTTCTTCACTGCTTCTGTCCATATTGAACCTACTAAACACAATTTATGCCTCCATTTTGACAACTGCCAGCCATTCCATACCTAGAAGTTCCTTCCATACAGCTTATCCACCCACAGTTCATGAGCATTACTCCTCGAAGTTACTGGGGGACTGAATAAAGCATACAATAACAAATCTTCTGTGCCTTATATTTGCAGTCCCCCAAATCTCTGTCTCTCCACAGAGGAGCATTCCCCTCATAACTAAATACCAACCACAACTGGAACAACTGAATTACATTGTCCACCAAAGTTTTGAATACCTGTCATTGTGTTCTGAAATTTGAAATGCCATGCCTACCATCCTTCCCACCCTTCCCACTGTGGTATTGCTCTGTCCACCAAACTTAGAAAATATAATTGGCCATCTGAACACAAACCCTGCTCCCAACCCATTACATCATGGCTCATATCCCTGTAACAGAACTAAATGCAAGAACTGTCCCATACATCCTTCCACTGTCACCTACTCCCATTAGGTCACAAATATCACATACCCACCAAAGGCAAGGTTTCCTGTGAAACCAGTCATGTGATTCACAAGCTAAACTGGACCCACTGTGCTGCTATCTGCATGGGACTGACAAGCAACAAGCTGTCTGTCTGCAGGAAAGGCCACTTACAAACTGTGGCCAGTAAACAAGTGGACCACCCTGTTGCAGAGCAAGCTGCCAACATCACATCATTCACTTCAATGATTGCTTGACAGCCGGTGCCATTATGGATCCTTCTGAACTGCACACGTGGGAATCCTGCCTGCAGTATATCCTTTGTTCCCATAACACTCCCGGCCTCAACCTTGCGTAGTCAGTTTCCTCACCCATTCTGACCTTTCCACGTCTCCATAGAAGAAATGTTTTCACACACGTGGAGAGAATGACTGATAATAAGTATCCAAAGATAATGTATGTACAGTTTCTCTGTCCCTTTGTTGGCAAAATATTTCCCATTTAGATATTTGCTACAGTCTGTTCCCAGACCAATCTGTTTGTATTCATGCCTCACCTCTGTACTGGGAGTCCAGCACGGAACTGCTATCTACCACCCATACTCGTGGTCATATGCACAAGGAGAGAAATATTGCTCAAATAGCCATAATGTTAGAACTTTGTTGTGACACATAAGGCACATGATAATGTTGTGCAAGTGAAGCAGCTTCCTAGTGCAAGCAACATAAAAATACTTCATATATGCACTAAGCTTGTCACTAATATGAGAATCATTCTTTGAAGTGTTAGGTGAACACTGCAAAGTTGCACTGGTGATATCCTAGATTCCAATGTTGTTGTTGTGCTCAGAGGAAAAGTTTTCTATGCAGCAGCAAAAAATATATCCTCTGTCACCCTCATGGAGGCAATGGCAGTGGCATACAGGAGGCACAGACCTGGAAGAATAATATAGGAATTGGGCCGCATGATTATTGAAGGAGGATGGTGAGGTGGAATGACACAGTGATCAAGGCTACGCAATGGGACACAAGGCAGAGGTATAATTTTCCAGAGACAAAGAAGTAACGAAAACAGCACAAAAAGAGAGATGTTCCTGAGTAGCCAAGTGGAATAGAGCTTCATTGCAGCACAGATTGTGTGTAACAACATGCAGCTAATGAAACAGATTTCTAGTGAAGGCAAGATAGAGAATGCCCCATTCCACTGAAAGATATTTGCTACTATGAGAACTATTCTTGAATCTCCAGTTCAGCCCTCAGTCGGTAACAACTGAGAAGGACTGCTGTAGGCACCTAGAGTGTAGGTTGCACTGGTGGCGCCAATATTGAGGGCTGCATTCTTATTAAAATAGCCATGGCACTCGGAAGTAGATAGTTGATATAGAGTTTGTAACCTGGTTTGGCAGGTAAGCTACTGTGCAGTGATCTTTGAAGGCTCTGCAATGCAGGAATACTGGAAAATTGTCCAGCGTTATGGGCCTTTGTATGAAACTATGCAGTGTCTGTCATAGGAAAGATGAGCTATACTGAGTTTGTTTCAGGCCACTTAATACGCCAGCAACAGAAAGCCATTTGTTGAATTCCACAAGTTGGCATTGTATGGTACCAACCAGATGGTACACCACACAGTTTCACCTCACCCTATTATGTTTCCTACTCCATCCTTTTGCCATACCTATGAAAGTTCTTACTGCCTCACCTCTATGAAGAAAACACCTGAGAAATACCCCACTTTATTTGCCATGCCCTCTTGTGGCTGTATGTACCCATCTGTAAGTAAAGAAAGGAGTGTTGCATTCTATTTATTTGATGTGGCACTTTGACTGCATGAACAGCAAAAGTGGTAAGTGATAACTATTTTTGCTATTTGTGTGGGGTATCCCTGAGAAAAATTCATGATAATTTGAAATTTGGGGTGAAGTTCCTGCACGTCACTAAGTGCTCTCATTGTAAAATACTTGATGAATATAATGTTTGCATATGCCTGCAGTGAGTGAGGCTGCATATGCAGTCATACACACAATTCCTAACTGTTCCTCTTGCCACAGTGAATTAATCCTGTAACATAAATTTGTATGTTTCAATAAGCACATTACTACAGGATTGTGAAATTTGGTCCTTAATTATGTGAGATGTTGACTAAACATTTATTTGCCCTTGTGCAGTCTTCAGATAGCACCCACCAAATGGAATAAAGTTTTGGCTTTCTTGGAATCGGTTAGTAATGTCCATTGTTGAACATAATTGATTGGATCAGATGCTCAGTTATTCACTGATCAGTAGGCACATTAAAAGATTGAAATAATTCTTTTCTTTATCGTGTCATATTGTAACATTGTTAGTGAATAACCTGTTTATTTTACCTTTGCAGGTAATGTAATTTTTATATTAACACGCAATTTCTTTTCTTGTCAATCAGGCCCTGTTGAGGAGCAAGGTCCACCTCCTATTGCTCAGGTGAGTGAAACTAGAGGGTAGCACCTGTGAGACTGGCAGAGCATGGGTGAGTTTCACCAGTAGCGAAACAAGTTTGATTTTGTGGCATGTAATGAACACCACACAGTTTCCTGGCCTCCTCCTAAGGGTGCTCACAAATTTTGTCAGCCCAGTGTTTTCAGCCTTTCTGTGCACTGCCTTCATAAACCCCATTTTAATTAATCTGCTCCTTTCTACATATGCTATTCATCTCCACTTCATTCTGATTGTTTTTTGCACTCCAATCCTTCCTGGCCCCACAACCTTTGCAACTTCGTTTACACTCTACACTGTTAACTGAAATGTTATCTCAAGTCCATTATCACACTAAAATTGTCTAGTGTACAATCCAAAAAATTCTCAAACAATACTTTCATACTGGCTAATGACTGCTTAACTGCACGTTTGTGTCCTGATGTAATGACAGTTGTCACTGTGCTCATAGATCTAGAGGCTAGGTACATCACTGAACCAGAATGATGTAGCAAGGAATAAACGAAAAATCAGCAGGTACGGTGAAGCCTCATAATGCAACTATTGTTGTCCCACTCTGTAGAAATTCTTCATTCATATGCAACAGAGTTAATCCACAAGAGAAGAAACATTTCTGAAGTGAACAAAAGTTTAAACTCGCTGACTGTCCCTATTGCTACAGCCATCATTCATAGATACTATAGACATTACAAAATGCGTGACTTCACACTACAGAAGAATGCTGAAGATTAGATGGGAAGATCGCATAACTAATGGGGAGGTATTTGAATTGGATTGGGGAGAAGAGGAATTAGTGGCACAACTTGACTAGAAGAAGGGATCGGTTGGTAGAACATATTCTGAGGCAACATGGGATCACAAATTTTCTTACTGGAGGGCAGCATGGAGGGTAAAAATCGTAGAGGGAGACCAAGAGATGAATACACTAACAGATTCAGAAGGATGTAGGCTGCAGTAGGTACTGGGAGATGATGAAGCTTGCACAGGATAGAATGGCATGTAGAGCTGCATCAAACCAGTCGCAGGACTGAACACGACAACAACCACCACCCAAGTGATATGTTACACCTCTGTAGATGTGATAGCTACAGTTGTCAAACATATTGCAACTACAAAACAAGTAACTTTCTAAAATGATAGCAGAGTCACACTTCTTGCTTTTATCATAGCCAGACACACTTCAATGAATCTTCATAGTATATTTTTGTGGCTGTTAAACAGATATCTTGTGTTTTTGATAGAGAGGTCGCCTTGTCTCTGTTTGTGAAGATTTTAACACATGTAGCTAAATAATTAAATAAAACTAATTTCCTGTTTGGTAGCTCATGTTCACAGATTGTGCTGAGTGAAGTAAAAGTACGTGTGTAGCTACTTATGCTTTTTGGGATTTGCTTCCAGTAATATTTGTGATTTATGGCTGCTCTTGGAATCATAGCCTCTACCTGTTTTCTGCTTCCAGGAAACAAAATTGCGTGCTCATGACCTGCTTTGAACTCTCTCATTTATTTCCAGTCTGCTTTGACATCCCCCCAAACTCACACCATCACCCAGGGAAAGTTTCCATGCCATGCAGTGAAGTCATGCTGTTTATTAAGGATGAAGTTGATAGTCTTCCTGACTACTCAGCTTCTAGCTATTCCTGTCTGCCTTTTACTTCCTCACCTTGACTTTTCCATTTCTACTGTTTACATCCCTAAGTCACTGGACAGTCTGCTTCCAGCTTGCTGGCCAACTCCCTCACCTGTTTCTGCTGCTCCCCTTGGGGCTCTCCCAGAACCTGTCAGAAAGGTGCCCTCTTCGTTGACCTCCTGTCACCCCAACCTCATTTAGCTTCCTGTGGGAGTACCCACCTTCATTTCACACTCCATGCACTCCTACCCCCATCTGGACCTCTCCTGCACTGCTGAATTTGCCCTGATGATGATCCATCATTATGTATGGTACGAAATCAAGTTACCATTTCCCATTTGCCATCCATTTTCTGACTCCTACCCCACCTAAGTGCCCACCCAAATGGCAGCTTTCTAAGGATGATTAGAGATTTAATGCTCCCTGTCACCCTTCGAGAAACACTATTTCCCCACTTACAAATGAAATATCACTGCTAACAACGTTCCATTCTTGCACTTCAACTTTACTGGGCAATTTCACAGTCCCTAATTTGACTGAGCCATGTTGGGGCTCTTCTCACATGCAGAGATGTGCTCTCCATGTTTTTAACCACCATTCTATGATGGCAAACAACATTCTTTATAAACAGTTGCACACTTTGTGTCGTCGCACCCTTAAGGATAGCAAAAAACTGGCTGGATTAAATTTACTAGTTCTTTTAACAGTTCGATTTCCACTTCTGTTGTGTGGCCCAACCTCAGATAGCTCTGTGGGACCAAGATCCATTCACAAATTCCTGGCCCGATAGCAGCAGATGTAGCCATGATGGACCCAATCACTATCTCTACGATCTGTGATTTTATAATGTCTGTTATTCATTTCCCCTTCTGTGATCCTTTTGAATACTACAACAGGTCATAGTTGAGGAGTGTTCAATCCAGAAAACTATGCTGTACCTCTGTTTTGGTCACTGGCAGTATCCTTACACCAGCCTTCAAACATCCATCAGCTATGATCTGAATTCCCAACCTGCCTCCTTGCGTTTTGTGGACACCTTTGCCCTACTCTGCGACAGTTGCTGTATGTGGCAGCCGGCAGCTCTACTAAATTCATACTGTTAAGCTCAATTAAAATTGAAATATTTTGTGATTCTTAACTTGTATCAATATGCTGTTTTCATCAATCTCACATTTATAAAATTCCATATTTATCTACTTGTCACTGCACCTGATTCCTAATTGCTATCAATATTTAATTTACCAACTTATTAACACTTAGATGAGCATGTGCAGTGAGATGACATACCACTGCCACGTTTCAAGGTTTTTGATTTGCACTTAAATTAAGTCTATGTAAAGTTATTCAGCTTTTTAATTTTTTTGCAGGAGCCAGAACAAGTGCAGGCAGAGGAGGAATTAGCAGGTGAGATTTTCGCTTTCCTCAGTAGCTTAATTACATGTTAAAGTTATCGCTTTAATGTTGTCTTGTGTGGCACATATATTTTCATCTTTTTCTTTGACATAAGTTCTTCATTGGTGGTGAGGTAAAATATAAATTTTACCAGTGAAACGGTTGTTCAGAATTTTATGCTTGAACCTGACACTGGATATTCATGTGTGTGTGTGTGTGTGTGTGTGTGTGTGTGTGTGTGTGTGTGTGTGTGTGTGTGTGTGTGTGTGTGAGTGAGTGAATAACTGAGGTGGAGAGTCGTAGGAGCATAGAATATATTGCCTGGAGGGTTCCCACCTTCACATTTGAAAAAGATGGTGTTTGTGGGCATCACCTGTATGTCTCAGGCAGTGAAACAGTAATAGAAATGAAGGATGTTTTGTTGAGCGTCCCGCAAACTTGTGTCTTACCCTGTTGGTAGGTGGCCCTTTATGTGGACAGACAGCTTGTTTGTTGTCCTGCCATCATAGAATGCAGCACAATGGTTGCAACTTAGCTTATTTATAAAATGACTGGTTTCACAGGTATTCCTGCTCTTGATGGGACAGCTGGTGAATGGGACCAGGGTGGAGCAGTAGGTGGTGGTGGTGGTGGTGGTGGTGGTGGTGGTGGTGGTGGTGGTGGTGGTGGTGGTAGGATGTATGGGACAGGTCTTTTAGCTAGGTCTGTTGCATGGATATGAGTGATGAGGTAATGGATTGAAAATCCTTCCTAAACACTCAGAATCCTAAAGCCTTCCTCCCGTTCAGGTTCACTGAGCTTATCTTGCGAGTAGGATTGAGATTCAAGACACCCTATCCACATCCCACTGAACCTCAACAGCTTCTCCCCCTTTGCTTCCCCTGGACCTTCACGAGCCAACAAGCCACCTTCATAGTAGTTGACATCCACTTCAAAGGTGGCTTCTTCACTGCTTCTGTCCATATTGAACCTACTAAACACAATTTATGCCTCCATTTTGACAACTGCCAGCCATTCCATACCTAGAAGTTCCTTCCATACAGCTTATCCACCCACAGTTCATGAGCATTACTCCTCGAAGTTACTGGGGGACTGAATAAAGCATACAATAACAAATCTTCTGTGCCTTATATTTGCAGTCCCCCAAATCTCTGTCTCTCCACAGAGGAGCATTCCCCTCATAACTAAATACCAACCACAACTGGAACAACTGAATTACATTGTCCACCAAAGTTTTGAATACCTGTCATTGTGTTCTGAAATTTGAAATGCCATGCCTACCATCCTTCCCACCCTTCCCACTGTGGTATTGCTCTGTCCACCAAACTTAGAAAATATAATTGGCCATCTGAACACAAACCCTGCTCCCAACCCATTACATCATGGCTCATATCCCTGTAACAGAACTAAATGCAAGAACTGTCCCATACATCCTTCCACTGTCACCTACTCCCATTAGGTCACAAATATCACATACCCACCAAAGGCAAGGTTTCCTGTGAAACCAGTCATGTGATTCACAAGCTAAACTGGACCCACTGTGCTGCTATCTGCATGGGACTGACAAGCAACAAGCTGTCTGTCTGCAGGAAAGGCCACTTACAAACTGTGGCCAGTAAACAAGTGGACCACCCTGTTGCAGAGCAAGCTGCCAACATCACATCATTCACTTCAATGATTGCTTGACAGCCGGTGCCATTATGGATCCTTCTGAACTGCACACGTGGGAATCCTGCCTGCAGTATATCCTTTGTTCCCATAACACTCCCGGCCTCAACCTTGCGTAGTCAGTTTCCTCACCCATTCTGACCTTTCCACGTCTCCATAGAAGAAATGTTTTCACACACGTGGAGAGAATGACTGATAATAAGTATCCAAAGATAATGTATGTACAGTTTCTCTGTCCCTTTGTTGGCAAAATATTTCCCATTTAGATATTTGCTACAGTCTGTTCCCAGACCAATCTGTTTGTATTCATGCCTCACCTCTGTACTGGGAGTCCAGCACGGAACTGCTATCTACCACCCATACTCGTGGTCATATGCACAAGGAGAGAAATATTGCTCAAATAGCCATAATGTTAGAACTTTGTTGTGACACATAAGGCACATGATAATGTTGTGCAAGTGAAGCAGCTTCCTAGTGCAAGCAACATAAAAATACTTCATATATGCACTAAGCTTGTCACTAATATGAGAATCATTCTTTGAAGTGTTAGGTGAACACTGCAAAGTTGCACTGGTGATATCCTAGATTCCAATGTTGTTGTTGTGCTCAGAGGAAAAGTTTTCTATGCAGCAGCAAAAAATATATCCTCTGTCACCCTCATGGAGGCAATGGCAGTGGCATACAGGAGGCACAGACCTGGAAGAATAATATAGGAATTGGGCCGCATGATTATTGAAGGAGGATGGTGAGGTGGAATGACACAGTGATCAAGGCTACGCAATGGGACACAAGGCAGAGGTATAATTTTCCAGAGACAAAGAAGTAACGAAAACAGCACAAAAAGAGAGATGTTCCTGAGTAGCCAAGTGGAATAGAGCTTCATTGCAGCACAGATTGTGTGTAACAACATGCAGCTAATGAAACAGATTTCTAGTGAAGGCAAGATAGAGAATGCCCCATTCCACTGAAAGATATTTGCTACTATGAGAACTATTCTTGAATCTCCAGTTCAGCCCTCAGTCGGTAACAACTGAGAAGGACTGCTGTAGGCACCTAGAGTGTAGGTTGCACTGGTGGCGCCAATATTGAGGGCTGCATTCTTATTAAAATAGCCATGGCACTCGGAAGTAGATAGTTGATATAGAGTTTGTAACCTGGTTTGGCAGGTAAGCTACTGTGCAGTGATCTTTGAAGGCTCTGCAATGCAGGAATACTGGAAAATTGTCCAGCGTTATGGGCCTTTGTATGAAACTATGCAGTGTCTGTCATAGGAAAGATGAGCTATACTGAGTTTGTTTCAGGCCACTTAATACGCCAGCAACAGAAAGCCATTTGTTGAATTCCACAAGTTGGCATTGTATGGTACCAACCAGATGGTACACCACACAGTTTCACCTCACCCTATTATGTTTCCTACTCCATCCTTTTGCCATACCTATGAAAGTTCTTACTGCCTCACCTCTATGAAGAAAACACCTGAGAAATACCCCA
This sequence comes from Schistocerca gregaria, assembly GCF_023897955.1. Classification (NCBI taxonomy): domain Eukaryota; kingdom Metazoa; phylum Arthropoda; class Insecta; order Orthoptera; family Acrididae; genus Schistocerca; species Schistocerca gregaria. The sequence goes on along the minus strand of NC_064921.1, from coordinate 12,668,246 downwards.
CTTTATTTGCCATGCCCTCTTGTGGCTGTATGTACCCATCTGTAAGTAAAGAAAGGAGTGTTGCATTCTATTTATTTGATGTGGCACTTTGACTGCATGAACAGCAAAAGTGGTAAGTGATAACTATTTTTGCTATTTGTGTGGGGTATCCCTGAGAAAAATTCATGATAATTTGAAATTTGGGGTGAAGTTCCTGCACGTCACTAAGTGCTCTCATTGTAAAATACTTGATGAATATAATGTTTGCATATGCCTGCAGTGAGTGAGGCTGCATATGCAGTCATACACACAATTCCTAACTGTTCCTCTTGCCACAGTGAATTAATCCTGTAACATAAATTTGTATGTTTCAATAAGCACATTACTACAGGATTGTGAAATTTGGTCCTTAATTATGTGAGATGTTGACTAAACATTTATTTGCCCTTGTGCAGTCTTCAGATAGCACCCACCAAATGGAATAAAGTTTTGGCTTTCTTGGAATCGGTTAGTAATGTCCATTGTTGAACATAATTGATTGGATCAGATGCTCAGTTATTCACTGATCAGTAGGCACATTAAAAGATTGAAATAATTCTTTTCTTTATCGTGTCATATTGTAACATTGTTAGTGAATAACCTGTTTATTTTACCTTTGCAGGTAATGTAATTTTTATATTAACACGCAATTTCTTTTCTTGTCAATCAGGCCCTGTTGAGGAGCAAGGTCCACCTCCTATTGCTCAGGTGAGTGAAACTAGAGGGTAGCACCTGTGAGACTGGCAGAGCATGGGTGAGTTTCACCAGTAGCGAAACAAGTTTGATTTTGTGGCATGTAATGAACACCACACAGTTTCCTGGCCTCCTCCTAAGGGTGCTCACAAATTTTGTCAGCCCAGTGTTTTCAGCCTTTCTGTGCACTGCCTTCATAAACCCCATTTTAATTAATCTGCTCCTTTCTACATATGCTATTCATCTCCACTTCATTCTGATTGTTTTTTGCACTCCAATCCTTCCTGGCCCCACAACCTTTGCAACTTCGTTTACACTCTACACTGTTAACTGAAATGTTATCTCAAGTCCATTATCACACTAAAATTGTCTAGTGTACAATCCAAAAAATTCTCAAACAATACTTTCATACTGGCTAATGACTGCTTAACTGCACGTTTGTGTCCTGATGTAATGACAGTTGTCACTGTGCTCATAGATCTAGAGGCTAGGTACATCACTGAACCAGAATGATGTAGCAAGGAATAAACGAAAAATCAGCAGGTACGGTGAAGCCTCATAATGCAACTATTGTTGTCCCACTCTGTAGAAATTCTTCATTCATATGCAACAGAGTTAATCCACAAGAGAAGAAACATTTCTGAAGTGAACAAAAGTTTAAACTCGCTGACTGTCCCTATTGCTACAGCCATCATTCATAGATACTATAGACATTACAAAATGCGTGACTTCACACTACAGAAGAATGCTGAAGATTAGATGGGAAGATCGCATAACTAATGGGGAGGTATTTGAATTGGATTGGGGAGAAGAGGAATTAGTGGCACAACTTGACTAGAAGAAGGGATCGGTTGGTAGAACATATTCTGAGGCAACATGGGATCACAAATTTTCTTACTGGAGGGCAGCATGGAGGGTAAAAATCGTAGAGGGAGACCAAGAGATGAATACACTAACAGATTCAGAAGGATGTAGGCTGCAGTAGGTACTGGGAGATGATGAAGCTTGCACAGGATAGAATGGCATGTAGAGCTGCATCAAACCAGTCGCAGGACTGAACACGACAACAACCACCACCCAAGTGATATGTTACACCTCTGTAGATGTGATAGCTACAGTTGTCAAACATATTGCAACTACAAAACAAGTAACTTTCTAAAATGATAGCAGAGTCACACTTCTTGCTTTTATCATAGCCAGACACACTTCAATGAATCTTCATAGTATATTTTTGTGGCTGTTAAACAGATATCTTGTGTTTTTGATAGAGAGGTCGCCTTGTCTCTGTTTGTGAAGATTTTAACACATGTAGCTAAATAATTAAATAAAACTAATTTCCTGTTTGGTAGCTCATGTTCACAGATTGTGCTGAGTGAAGTAAAAGTACGTGTGTAGCTACTTATGCTTTTTGGGATTTGCTTCCAGTAATATTTGTGATTTATGGCTGCTCTTGGAATCATAGCCTCTACCTGTTTTCTGCTTCCAGGAAACAAAATTGCGTGCTCATGACCTGCTTTGAACTCTCTCATTTATTTCCAGTCTGCTTTGACATCCCCCCAAACTCACACCATCACCCAGGGAAAGTTTCCATGCCATGCAGTGAAGTCATGCTGTTTATTAAGGATGAAGTTGATAGTCTTCCTGACTACTCAGCTTCTAGCTATTCCTGTCTGCCTTTTACTTCCTCACCTTGACTTTTCCATTTCTACTGTTTACATCCCTAAGTCACTGGACAGTCTGCTTCCAGCTTGCTGGCCAACTCCCTCACCTGTTTCTGCTGCTCCCCTTGGGGCTCTCCCAGAACCTGTCAGAAAGGTGCCCTCTTCGTTGACCTCCTGTCACCCCAACCTCATTTAGCTTCCTGTGGGAGTACCCACATTCATTTCACACTCCATGCACTCCTACCCCCATCTGGACCTCTCCTGCACTGCTGAATTTGCCCTGATGATGATCCATCATTATGTATGGTACGAAATCAAGTTACCATTTCCCATTTGCCATCCATTTTCTGACTCCTACCCCACCTAAGTGCCCACCCAAATGGCAGCTTTCTAAGGATGATTAGAGATTTAATGCTCCCTGTCACCCTTCGAGAAACACTATTTCCCCACTTACAAATGAAATATCACTGCTAACAACGTTCCATTCTTGCACTTCAACTTTACTGGGCAATTTCACAGTCCCTAATTTGACTGAGCCATGTTGGGGCTCTTCTCACATGCAGAGATGTGCTCTCCATGTTTTTAACCACCATTCTATGATGGCAAACAACATTCTTTATAAACAGTTGCACACTTTGTGTCGTCGCACCCTTAAGGATAGCAAAAAACTGGCTGGATTAAATTTACTAGTTCTTTTAACAGTTCGATTTCCACTTCTGTTGTGTGGCCCAACCTCAGATAGCTCTGTGGGACCAAGATCCATTCACAAATTCCTGGCCCGATAGCAGCAGATGTAGCCATGATGGACCCAATCACTATCTCTACGATCTGTGATTTTATAATGTCTGTTATTCATTTCCCCTTCTGTGATCCTTTTGAATACTACAACAGGTCATAGTTGAGGAGTGTTCAATCCAGAAAACTATGCTGTACCTCTGTTTTGGTCACTGGCAGTATCCTTACACCAGCCTTCAAACATCCATCAGCTATGATCTGAATTCCCAACCTGCCTCCTTGCGTTTTGTGGACACCTTTGCCCTACTCTGCGACAGTTGCTGTATGTGGCAGCCGGCAGCTCTACTAAATTCATACTGTTAAGCTCAATTAAAATTGAAATATTTTGTGATTCTTAACTTGTATCAATATGCTGTTTTCATCAATCTCACATTTATAAAATTCCATATTTATCTACTTGTCACTGCACCTGATTCCTAATTGCTATCAATATTTAATTTACCAACTTATTAACACTTAGATGAGCATGTGCAGTGAGATGACATACCACTGCCACGTTTCAAGGTTTTTGATTTGCACTTAAATTAAGTCTATGTAAAGTTATTCAGCTTTTTAATTTTTTTGCAGGAGCCAGAACAAGTGCAGGCAGAGGAGGAATTAGCAGGTGAGATTTTCGCTTTCCTCAGTAGCTTAATTACATGTTAAAGTTATCGCTTTAATGTTGTCTTGTGTGGCACATATATTTTCATCTTTTTCTTTGACATAAGTTCTTCATTGGTGGTGAGGTAAAATATAAATTTTACCAGTGAAACGGTTGTTCAGAATTTTATGCTTGAACCTGACACTGGATATTCATGTGTGTGTGTGTGTGTGTGTGTGTGTGTGTGTGTGTGTGTGTGTGTGAGAGTGAGTGAATAACTGAGGTGGAGAGTCGTAGGAGCATAGAATATATTGCCTGGAGGGTTCCCACCTTCACATTTGAAAAAGAAGGTGTTTGTGGGCATCACCTGTATGTCTCAGGCAGTGAAACAGTAATAGAAATGAAGGATGTTTTGTTGAGCGTCCCGCAAACTTGTGTCTTACCCTGTTGGTAGGTGGCCCTTTATGTGGACAGACAGCTTGTTTGTTGTCCTGCCATCATAGAATGCAGCACAATGGTTGCAACTTAGCTTATTTATAAAATGACTGGTTTCACAGGTATTCCTGCTCTTGATGGGACAGCTGGTGAATGGGACCAGGGTGGAGCAGTAGGTGGTGGTGGTGGTGGTGGTGGTGGTGGTGGTAGGATGTATGGGACAGGTCTTTTAGCTAGGTCTGTTGCATGGATATGAGTGATGAGGTAATGGATTGAAAATCCTTCCTAAACACTCAGAATCCTAAAGCCTTCCTCCCGTTCAGGTTCACTGAGCTTATCTTGCGAGTAGGATTGAGATTCAAGACACCCTATCCACATCCCACTGAACCTCAACAGCTTCTCCCCCTTTGCTTCCCCTGGACCTTCACGAGCCAACAAGCCACCTTCATAGTAGTTGACATCCACTTCAAAGGTGGCTTCTTCACTGCTTCTGTCCATATTGAACCTACTAAACACAATTTATGCCTCCATTTTGACAACTGCCAGCCATTCCATACCTAGAAGTTCCTTCCATACAGCTTATCCACCCACAGATCATGAGCATTACTCCTCGAAGTTACTGGGGGACTGAATAAAGCATACAATAACAAATCTTCTGTGCCTTATATTTGCAGTCCCCCAAATCTCTGTCTCTCCACAGAGGAGCATTCCCCTCATAACTAAATACCAACCACAACTGGAACAACTGAATTACATTGTCCACCAAAGTTTTGAATACCTGTCATTGTGTTCTGAAATTTGAAATGCCATGCCTACCATCCTTCCCACCCTTCCCACTGTGGTATTGCTCTGTCCACCAAACTTAGAAAATATAATTGGCCATCTGAACACAAACCCTGCTCCCAACCCATTACATCATGGCTCATATCCCTGTAACAGAACTAAATGCAAGAACTGTCCCATACATCCTTCCACTGTCACCTACTCCCATCAGGTCACAAATATCACATACCCACCAAAGGCAAGGTTTCCTGTGAAACCAGTCATGTGATTCACAAGCTAAACTGGACCCACTGTGCTGCTATCTGCATGGGACTGACAAGCAACAAGCTGTCTGTCTGCAGGAAAGGCCACTTACAAACTGTGGCCAGTAAACAAGTGGACCACCCTGTTGCAGAGCAAGCTGCCAACATCACATCATTCACTTCAATGATTGCTTGACAGCCGGTGCCATTATGGATCCTTCTGAACTGCACACGTGGGAATCCTGCCTGCAGTATATCCTTTGTTCCCATAACACTCCCGGCCTCAACCTTGCGTAGTCAGTTTCCTCACCCATTCTGACCTTTCCACGTCTCCATAGAAGAAATGTTTTCACACACGTGGAGAGAATGACTGATAATAAGTATCCAAAGATAATGTATGTACAGTTTCTCTGTCCCTTTGTTGGCAAAATATTTCCCATTTAGATATTTGCTACAGTCTGTTCCCAGACCAATCTGTTTGTATTCATGCCTCACCTCTGTACTGGGAGTCCAGCACGGAACTGCTATCTACCACCCATACTCGTCGTCATATGCACAAGGAGAGAAATATTGCTCAAATAGCCATAATGTTAGAACTTTGTTGTGACACATAAGGCACATGATAATGTTGTGCAAGTGAAGCAGCTTCCTAGTGCAAGCAACATAAAAATACTTCATATATGCACTAAGCTTGTCACTAATATGAGAATCATTCTTTGAAGTGTTAGGTGAACACTGCAAAGTTGCACTGGTGATATCCTAGATTCCAATGTTGTTGTTGTGCTCAGAGGAAAAGTTTTCTATGCAGCAGCAAAAAATATATCCTCTGTCACCCTCATGGAGGCAATGGCAGTGGCATACAGGAGGCACAGACCTGGAAGAATAATATAGGAATTGGGCCGCATGATTATTGAAGGAGGATGGTGAGGTGGAATGACACAGTGATCAAGGCTACGCAATGGGACACAAGGCAGAGGTATAATTTTCCAGAGACAAAGAAGTAACGAAAACAGCACAAAAAGAGAGATGTTCCTGAGTAGCCAAGTGGAATAGAGCTTCATTGCAGCACAGATTGTGTGTAACAACATGCAGCTAATGAAACAGATTTCTAGTGAAGGCAAGATAGAGAATGCCCCATTCCACTGAAAGATATTTGCTACTATGAGAACTATTCTTGAATCTCCAGTTCAGCCCTCAGTCGGTAACAACTGAGAAGGACTGCTGTAGGCACCTAGAGTGTAGGTTGCACTGGTGGCGCCAATATTGAGGGCTGCATTCTTATTAAAATAGCCATGGCACTCGGAAGTAGATAGTTGATATAGAGTTTGTAACCTGGTTTGGCAGGTAAGCTACTGTGCAGTGATCTTTGAAGGCTCTGCAATGCAGGAATACTGGAAAATTGTCCAGCGTTATGGGCCTTTGTATGAAACTATGCAGTGTCTGTCATAGGAAAGATGAGCTATACTGAGTTTGTTTCAGGCCACTTAATACGCCAGCAACAGAAAGCCATTTGTTGAATTCCACAAGTTGGCATTGTATGGTACCAACCAGATGGTACACCACACAGTTTCACCTCACCCTATTATGTTTCCTACTCCATCCTTTTGCCATACCTATGAAAGTTCTTACTGCCTCACCTCTATGAAGAAAACACCTGAGAAATACCCCACTTTATTTGCCATGCCCTCTTGTGGCTGTATGTACCCATCTGTAAGTAAAGAAAGGAGTGTTGCATTCTATTTATTTGATGTGGCACTTTGACTGCATGAACAGCAAAAGTGGTAAGTGATAACTATTTTTGCTATTTGTGTGGGGTATCCCTGAGAAAAATTCATGATAATTTGAAATTTGGGGTGAAGTTCCTGCAAGTCACTAAGTGCTCTCATTGTAAAATACTTGATGAATATAATGTTTGCATATGCCTGCAGTGAGTGAGGCTGCATATGCAGTCATACACACAATTCCTAACTGTTCCTCTTGCCACAGTGAATTAATCCTGTAACATAAATTTGTATGTTTCAATAAGCACATTACTACAGGATTGTGAAATTTGGTCCTTAATTATGTGAGATGTTGACTAAACATTTATTTGCCCTTGTGCAGTCTTCAGATAGCACCCACCAAATGGAATAAAGTTTTGGCTTTCTTGGAATCGGTTAGTAATGTCCATTGTTGAACATAATTGATTGGATCAGATGCTCAGTTATTCACTGATCAGTAGGCACATTAAAAGATTGAAATAATTCTTTTCTTTATCGTGTCATATTGTAACATTGTTAGTGAATAACCTGTTTATTTTACCTTTGCAGGTAATGTAATTTTTATATTAACACGCAATTTCTTTTCTTGTCAATCAGGCCCTGTTGAGGAGCAAGGTCCACCTCCTATTGCTCAGGTGAGTGAAACTAGAGGGTAGCACCTGTGAGACTGGCAGAGCATGGGTGAGTTTCACCAGTAGCGAAACAAGTTTGGTTTTGTGGCATGTAATGAACACCACACAGTTTCCTGGCCTCCTCCTAAGGGTGCTCACAAATTTTGTCAGCCCAGTGTTTTCAGCCTTTCTGTGCACTGCCCTTCATAAACCCCATTTTAATTAATCTGCTCCTTTCTACATATGCTATTCATCTCCACTTCATTCTGATTGTTTTTTGCACTCCAATCCTTCCTGGCCCCACAACCTTTGCAACTTCGTTTACACTCTACACTGTTAACTGAAATGTTATCTCAAGTCCATTATCACACTAAAATTGTCTAGTGTACAATCCAAAAAATTCTCAAACAATACTTTCATACTGGCTAATGACTGCTTAACTGCACGTTTGTGTCCTGATGTAATGACAGTTGTCACTGTGCTCATAGATCTAGAGGCTAGGTACATCACTGAACCAGAATGATGTAGCAAGGAATAAACGAAAAATCAGCAGGTACGGTGAAGCCTCATAATGCAACTATTGTTGTCCCACTCTGTAGAAATTCTTCATTCATATGCAACAGAGTTAATCCACAAGAGAAGAAACATTTCTGAAGTGAACAAAAGTTTAAACTCGCTGACTGTCCCTATTGCTACAGCCATCATTCATAGATACTATAGACATTGAGAAAATTGTGACTTCACGCTACAGAAGAATGCTGCAGATTAGATGGGTAGATCACATAACTAATGGGGAGGTATTTGAATAGAATTGGGGAGAAGAGGAATTAGTGGCACAACTTGACTAGAAGAAGGGATCGGTTGGTAGAACGTGTTCTGAGGCATCATGGGATCACAAATTTTCTTACTGGAGGGCAGCATGGAGGGTAAAAATCGTAGAGGGAGACCAAGAGATGAATACACTAACAGATTCAGAAGGATGTAGGCTGCAGTAGGTACTGGGAGATGATGAAGCTTGCACAGGATAGAATGACATGGAAAGCTGCATCAAACCAGTCGCAGGACTGAACACGACAACAACCACCACCCAAGTGATATGTTACACCTCTGTAGATGTGATAGCTACAGTTGTCAAACATATTGCAACTACAAAACAAGTACCTTTCTAAAATGATAGCAGAGTCACACTTCTTGCTATTATCATAGCCAGACACACTTCAATAAATCTTCATAGAATATTTTTGTGGCTGTTAAACAGATATCTTGTGTTTTTGATAGAGAGGTCGCCTTGTCTCTGTTTGTGAAGATTTTAACACATGTAGCTTAATAATTCAATAAAACTAATTTCCTGTTTGGTAGCTCATGTTCACAGATTGTGCTGAGTGAAGTAAAAGTACGTGTGTAGCTACTTATGCTTTTTGGGATTTGCTTCCAGTAATATTCAGATAGGTCTCTGATTCAGGAAATAGAATCAAATTATAAATCTTTTGAGAATCATACAGATCTTGTACTGACTTCTGTATGCTGATAGGTGTCCCTCCTGCAATGACTGTATGATCAATGTGCATGGTGCCTGTCATAAGAATTCGACTGTATGGTGTCCGTCACAAGGAATGCAACTCCAAGGGCAAGTGCTCATTCCACATTAACTTATGCTGCCATAGACATTGCAAAAATATCCTTAATGTAGTCACAATGGGACTAATTAATGCAAAAGGATAAAAATGTCTGTTGTGGCACACAGTAGTGAGTGTTTTGTGAAACTGTAGATATTAGGTTTGATATTGTTTGCAATTTTAAAATGATCATCAGCTGGATGCTAGAATAAACCTTAAGTTCTAATATCCTCAACCTTAATCATGCAGTGAAAGTAGTTGTGTTTCTTGCTCCACTGAGGGAATACTTTTGAATAGCATGGCACTGTTTCTGTACTATTTCCATAGTGAATATCCACTTCTGATCTATGTCTTCAGGATCTTGCTGGAGCTCGATTTCTGCCCTTCCTGTATAACAACATGAGACACAGTGGTCCACATTGAAATGATTAGTGAGAATTTTTGCTGCCTCACTCTGCTCACTCTGTTCATAAGCTAATCATAATAGACACTGTTCTGGAGGGAAGGGGCCACAAGTTATTGTGTATTTCTGAAGTGATGCAGATCTCACTCCTCCACAATATTCACTGGAAAGTGACCCACCTGTGGGTCCAGGGGTTAGAATAGGCCTGAGGTACTCCTGCCTGTCATAAGAGGTACTTAGCACCTGCGTCTGGAGACGGATGGTTCCACGACCTATTTGCGGTCATTTTGGTTTTTCACTTCTGGTTTCTTCCTTCCTTTGGTTGCTTCCTTTCTTTGTTCTTCTCCATCTCACTGTCTTCCTTACTCTTCTCCTTGCCTCCGTCTCCATGCCGCCGCCTCCTCCGTGCAACCTCCTCCTCCGTGCCGCCCCTCCTTCTCCGTGCCGCCAGACAGTCTCTCCTTTCTTTCCCCCTGTCCTTGACTGAAGGCTGAACCACACATTCGCACGCATTGCTGGTGACGGGTTATGCATAATTCTCCACCCTGGGTAGACAAGTAAGTCACGCACGTACCCCCTGGTAAAGTCCAGGCCCAGGGAGGGGTGATTGACGGAGCTGATACCTTCTATGTTGATTGGTTCCTCCATCTGTTTCTCGGAAGGTGTGACCTGAGGTGTGAACAATCACCTAAGGTGGGAGTGCCCTCCGATTGGGTCCCCACAAGGCAGGAACGCGCCATTGGAGACGCTGGCAATCATGGGGGATTACTCCGCAATGGATATCTCTTCTTTTCTCTCTTGACTTCCGCCCACAAACGAAAACTTGACCAGGCACCAGTTCAAAAGTACTACCGCCTGCCCCACAGTTCCTCGTACTTTCTCAATCTGAGGACGGAAAGGATTTTTCCTCTGTCAACCCTTTCGTTATCCAGAAGGGCGTAAATGCCATAGCAGGATCGGTCAAGTCTTGTACCAGGTTGCGTAAAGGTACCTTGTTACTAGAAACTGAGAGCACCTTTCAGCCACAAAAATTGCTTCGTGCCACACCCCTGCACACATTCCCTGTCTGGGTGGAGGCTCACCGCACATTAAATTCGTCTCGTTGTGTGGTATATACTGCACTCTCAATGGATTGACTGACGAGGAGATTCAGTATTTCCTTGCTGAGCAGGGCATTATTGCTGTCCATAGGTTCATGAAAAAGGTCAACAATGACCTTGTACCAACCCGGACACTTTTCTTGACCTTTGATAGTGTTCAGCTGCTGTTGCGCATCAAAGCGGGCTACAAGGTTATTTCTGTTCCCCCCTATGTCCCGACACCTACGCGCTGATACCAGTGTCACTGTTTTAATTACACGTGCCAGTATTGTTCCAATGTGGCTAAATGTCACTTGTGGCTGGGATGCCCATGAGGGTGACTGTCCACCTCCATCTCCTCGTTGTGTGAACTGTCAGGGTGACCATGCAGCGTCCTCCCGCGACTGCCCCATCTACAAGCAAGAACGGTGTATCCAAGAAATTTGGGTCAAAGAGAAAGTCTCCACCTCGGCTGCTCGCAAGCTATTCGCTAGTAGGAAGCCCATGCTGCTCCCAGCGGGGAAATAAAGTACTGTCCTCGCCTCTCCTTGGACTATAAGGAGGTGGCGACGCAGACATGCGATCTGCCCTTCAGCACTACGGTCATCTGTTCAGCCAGTGCTAATATCGCCCGGTCGATGTCTCCTCTTCCTCCCATCAGCCCTAAGACACAAGCACCTTAATCAGCTTCTGCCAAGACGAAGACCCAGAAGTCCGATGGATGGGCCTTCAAGAAGGAACAGTCTTGTGCAGACTTCTTACGTACCTCGAATTCCCAGCCATCAACCAATACTTCCACAAAACGGCCTTTCAAGAAGGCTCATAGGAGACACAGTTCTCCTTCCCCATCCCGGCACACTTCTTCTCCTGCGCCACCCAGCGGTTGCAGCCCCAGGCTGTCATCCGTTTCGCCTGGCCGCACCGCAGGTAGCTAAACATCTGTCAGTTCACCAGCAGAGGAAGCTTCCCCTGCCGGCCATCTTAACAAGATGGCCGATGAACCTATAGAACAAATGGACGATGACTGTCTGCCTACTGCTAGCAGCGGCAGTGCTCGCTCTATGCCGGGCCCTCAGCGGCCTTTGAGGTGCCCCCTTCTTGCATCGTCTTCTTCTCACGATGGCATTTATTCACTGGAAAATTCGCAGCTTTCGCTCCAACCGAGAGGACTTGAAATTGCTGCTCCGCTTGCACCGTCCGCTCGTCATAGCCCTCCAGGAAATGAAGCTACGCCCATGCAATCACATTGTGTTGGCACACTACACCTCTGTGCGTTTTGACCTACCCCCTGTGGCAGGTATTCCGGCTCATGGAGGGGTTATGTTGCTGGTCCGGGATGATATCTACTATGATCCCATCACATTGCACACCGGCTTGCAGGTAGTTGCCATCCGCATTACTCTCCCCAGTTTTACATTTTCCATTTGTACCGTTTACACTCCATCGTCTGCTGTTACCAGGGCAGACATGCTGCAAATTATTGCTCAGCTCCCTGCATCATTTTTGTTAACTGGAGACTTCAATGCTCACCATCCTCTTTGGGGCTCTCCAGCATCCTGTCCGAGGGGCTCCCTGTTAGCAAACGTTTTCAACCAGCTAAATCTTATCTGCCTCAATACTGGCGACCCTACTTTCCTTTGACACCTCTCACACCTATTCCCATTTAGACCTCTCTATATGTACTACCCAACTTGCACGCCGGTTTGAGTAGTATGTGCTTTCTGATACATATTCAACCGACCACTTCCCATGTGTTATCCATCTCCTGCATCATACCCCCCCTCCGTGCTCAACTAGTATGAACATTTCCAAAGCAAACTGGGGGCTCTTATCTTCCAGGGCGACCTTTCAGGATCAAACCTTCACAAGCTGCGATAGTCAGGTCGCACACCTCATGGAAGTCATTCTCACTGCTGCTGAATATTCCATCCCTCACACTACTTCTACTCCAAGTCGCGTAACGGTCCCCTGGTGGACCGCAGCATGTAGAGACAATTAACGTGCTCGTCGGTGTGCTTTACGCACCTTTAAATGCCACCCTACAGCGGCGAATGTATCAAATACAAACTATTATGTGTGCAGTGTCGTCTGGTTATTAAAGAAAGCAAGAAAGCCAGCTGGGCTGCTTTCACAAGCTCCTTAAACAGTTTTACTTCTTCTGTTGTCTGGGGTAGCCTGGACCGGCTATCTGCCACTAAGGTCTACTCACCAGTTTCTGGCTTGAAGGACTTGAATGACGTCCTTGTGGCCTTTGAAGGTGTCTCCAATGCCTTCGGCCGCTTTTTTGCAGAGGTTTCTAGCTCCGCTCATTGCAACCCTGCCTTGCTCCCCCGAAAACAGGGAGAGGAGGCTCTGCCACCTATCTTCCACTCCTCGAATCGTGAAAGTTACAATGCCCCAATCACTGTTCAGAAACCCGAAAATGCACTTGTCCAGTCACGGTCCTCAGCTCCAGGGCCTGATTCTATACATATTCAGATGCTGAAGAACCTTTCTCCTGCGGGTAAAGGTTTCCGTCTTCGTACTTACAATCGCATCTGGATTGAGGAACATTTTCCTGCATGCTGGCGTGAGTCTATTGTTGTACCGATTCCTAAGCCGGGGAGGGACAAGCACTTGCCTTCCAGTTATCGACCCATCTCGCTTACCAGCTGTGTCTGTAAGGTGATGGAGCGAATGGTTAACTCTCGGTTGGTTTGGCTGCTCTAATCTCGAAGCCTACTTACCAATGTACAATGTGGATTTCGTAGGCGCCGCTCTGCTGTTGACCATCTGGTTACCTTGTTGACCTTCATTATGAATAACTTCTTGCGGAAGCGCCCGACCACAGCTGTGTTCTTTGATTTGGAGAAGGCTTACGACACCTGTTGGAGGGCGGGTATTTCCGCACCATGCATACATGGGGCTTTCGCGGTTGCCTCCCTCTTTTTATTCGTTCCATTTTAATGGATCGACAGTTCAGGGCACGTGTAGGTTCTGTTGTGTCAGACACCTTTCGCCAGGAGAATGGGGTGCCACAGGGCTCTGTTTCGAAATCGCTCTCTTTGCCATAGTGATCAATCCAATAATTGATTGCCTCCTAGCTGATGTATCAGGCTCCCTTTGCGTGGACGATTTTACCATCTATTGTAGTGTGCAGCATACATGTTTCCTGGAACGCTGTCTTCAGCATTCTCTTGACCGTCTTTACTCTTGGAGTGTCGCCAATGTCTCCAGTTTTCTGCCAAGTCGACGATCTGTATTAACTTCTGGCGCTACAAAGAGTTCCACCCACCATCCTTAAGACTCGGTCCCGTTGCTCTCCCATTCGTGGAGACAACAAAATTTTTAGATCTTACATTTGACAGGAAACTTAGCTGGTCTCCACATTTATCATATTTGGCTGCCAATTGTACCCATTTTCTAAATGTCCTCCGTGTTCTGAGAGGTATGTTGTGGGGAGCAGATCGAACTGTCCTACTTCACCTATATCAGTCAATCGTCCACTCCAAGTTGGATTATGGGAGCTTCAAATACTCCCTTTGAGAGTCTTCATGCTGAAGCCGGTGAATTGCCACTCATCTACCGGCACGATATACTGCTTTGTTGTTATGCCTGTCGGCTACGGTCAAAGCCTGACTACCCAATGAATCGTTCCTTCCTTGACGACTCTCTCGACCATCAATATGGGTTGTATGCCTCTGCCCTGCTACCCCTGGAGTTAGCTTTCGTCGCCTTCTTCATCATCTTGATTATTCACTCCCTGCACCCTGCAACCTTTAGAGTGGGAGAGAGCCAAACCACACCTTGGCTCCAAGCTCAGGTTCGTGTACATCTTGATCTCAGCTCGCTCCCAAAGGAGGTTACCCCCTGTTTGGTATACCATTCAAAGTTCATTAATATGATGTTCATTTATACAGATGGCTCTAAGACCAATGACAGGGTCGGGTGTTCTTTTATTGTCGGGGCACAAAGTTTCAAATACTGGTTACATGGCCATTGTTCAGTTTTCACAGCTGAGCTCTTTGCCCTCTACCAGGCTGTTCTTTACATCTGCTACCACCGACATTCTGCTTATGTCATCTGCTCTGATTCTCTGAGTGCCGTCCAGAGCCTCAGTGGTCGGTATCCAGTTCACCCTTTCGTGCACCGGATCCAACGCTCTCTTCAGCAGCTGGTGGACGACGGGTCTCCAGTTAGCTTTATGTGGGTTCCTGGCCATGTCGGTATCCCTGGAAACGAAGCTTCAGATGCCGCAGCCAAGGCTGCGGTTCTCCATCCTTGGACGGCTTCTTGTTGTGTCCCTTCATCAGATTGTAGCAGGGTCATTTGTCGGCGCATTTTATCACTGTGGCGTGCCGATTGGTCTGCACTTATGGACAACAAGCTTCGGGCCTTGAAACCTCTTCCCGTAGCTTGGACATCCTCCTCACGTCCTTCTTGGAGGGAGGAGGTCGTTTTGGCCTGGCTACGAATTGGACACTGCGGGTTCAACCATCGCCATCTGCTGACGGCTGCACCGGCGCCGTTCTGTCCATGTGGGCAATTGCTGATGGTCCACCACATTTTAACGTCCTGTCCAGATTTTACTGCACTGCGTCTTGATCTTGGCCTGCCATGTACTCTGGATGCCATTTCAGTGGATGACCCAGGAGCTGCTCTTCGTGTACTTAGTTTTATCAACTTGACACACCTGTCTAAGGACGTTTCATTATGCTGTTGTTTTTTTTTTTTAATCCTATGCCAGTTTATATTTCTTTCATAGTGTTGTCCCTTTTAGTTGCTGTCTTAACCTTGTGCCTCGCGGTGTATTCTTAACTTAGTCAGGGCGCTAATGACCATTGTAGTTGTGCGCCCTAAAACAAAACAGAAAAAAAAATGGAAAGTGCGATCTTCAATTACTACCAGAATGTGTCTATACATATTCTCCATGTCTACTGTGAAGGCAATGCGTTGCACGTTGAAGTATAATCATGCAGAGTACAAACAGTATTTCATGGTTGGTCCTACCATTGGAAGACAATTGAGTGACAAATTCGTATTCAATTTGGCAAGACAAACAAACATTACTCTTCCTTTAGTAGTTGAGATGGGTTTTGTAAGAGATAGCTGGTGTGGCATGTTATATGAAATTGCACGTGTCATGACTACTATCACCATATGACTTAAAACTTCCCACTTTCTCATAAACTCTGTGTAGCTTTCCACAATCTTTGATTGTCTTGCTAGTTTAAGAGAAGCATTTGGGTTCATTGTGGAGAGAACTGCATAACAAACTCAGCTCTTCCTGAAATGGAAGATGAACAATGAATCTATCTTGTGAATCTTCAGTTGTTTTTTGCCAGGAAGTGTGAATCACATTGCTGCTCTTCTTCTGTTATAAAGACATTGATACCTCCTAACTTGGGTTGGAACAACTTTAAGGAAAAGAAATAGAATGTGGATTCACATATTTTGTCACTTGTTATTTTACGTAATACACCTGATTACTTACAGACATTATTATTATTTTTTTCTTATCTCAGATGTTATGTCTGGTCAGAAGTAGAAAGTGACGAGGACCTTGATCAAGCGTGACTTCCTTTTAACTGTACGGTATGTGTTACATTGCATTTAGGAACTGTTTTGTGTACTTTGCTATTTTATCCTCGTTCTAGAAATAATTTTCTTAAATTGTCTACCTGTCCATAATGTAGGTTTTTTATGTCAATAAATCCCCTTTCCTCCTACCGTTCTGCTTAATGTGAATCTTTCTGTTGTTGAATGTATGTGATGCAGTCTATATTTGTGGTATTGTGATCGTGTAAGCGTATTGAGTGCTTCTAGGTCTGTATTACTGCATTTCACTACTCCAAATGAGTAGGACAATATTGGTATAGCATAATTATTTATAGCTTTTGTCTTCTTTCTTGCTATCAATTGTGTTTTCAATATTTTTGTTAGTCTTTGTCTATATTTTTCTTTTAGTTCTCCTTTAACATTTGCATTATCTATTCCTATTTTTTGTCTGTATCCTAGATATTTATAGGCATTTGTTTTTTCCATCTCTTCTATGCATTCTATCATTGCTGAATACTTCTGTTATCTTTAGTTATTGATTGAGTTGTTGATTTGTTGCTGCCAGTAGTTTTAGAACATCCATGTATAGCAAATGTGTGATTTTGTGTGGGTATGTTCCAGTAATATTGTATCCATAATTTGTATTATTTACATGTTGGATAGTGGGTTCAGAGCAAGGCAGAACCAGAAAGGACAGAATGAGTCTCCTTCATACATTCCACGCTTAATCTGTATTGGCTGTGATGTGATGTTATTTGAATTTGTTTGGATATAAAGTGTGGTTTTCCTATTTTTCATTACTATGTTTAGGAACTGTATCAATTTATGATCAACTTTGTATATTTCCAATATTTGTAGTAATCATGAGTGGGGTACACTATAAAAAGCTTTTGGTAATCAATGTATGCATAGTGTAGTGACCTTTGTTTAGTTTTAGCTTGATGTGTCACCTCTGCATCTATTATCAGTTGCTCTTTACATCCTCGTGCTCCTTTGCAACAACCTTTTTGTTCTTCATTTATAATTTTGTTCTTTGTTGTATGTGTCATTAATTTCTGTGTAATGACTGAAGTTACAATTTTGTATATTGTTGGTAGGCATGTTATGGGGCGATATTTTGCTGGGTTTGCTGTGTCTGCTTGATCTTTAGGTTTCATATAAGTTATTGCATGTGTAAGTGTACCAGGGAATCTGTATGGGTCTGCAATGTAACTGTTAAATAATTTAGTTAGATGTGAATGTGTTGAGGTGAACTCCTTTAGCCAGAAATTTGCTATTTTATCTTTTCCAGGGTCTTTACAATTGTGAGTAGAGTTAATTGCTTTGGTGACTTCATGTTGCAAAATTATCACTTCAGGCATTTGTGGTATCACATTGTATGTGTCTGTTTCTGCTTCTATGAACTGTGCATGCCTGTTATGTTGTACTGGGTTTGACCATATGCTGCTCCAGAAGTGTTCCATGTCTGTTATGTTTGGTGGATAGTCTATCACAATGTGTGTGTTACCTATTGTCTGGTAAAATACCTTTTGGTTTGTGTTGAATGTTTGGTTTTGTTTCCTTCTATTTCCACATTTTTGTATCTTCTAAGTCGTTTGGCCAAGGCTTGTAATTTCTGCTTCTTTTCATCTAATTGCTCTATCACTTCTTGTTGTGAGATTTTACCTAACCTTTTTTGTTTTTTTCTGACATTTGATGTCTTATACATTGTTAGCTGTCTGATGTCTTCTCTCAGTTTTTCTATTCTGATCTGTAGTCTGTGTTGCCTTGCTGGTTTTGTGGGTTTCTTCTGTGTGTTGGTTGGTTCTGATCTCTGCCTAGTGTGTATATTTAGTGTAGTGAGTGCTCCTACATAAGCCAGTAGTTGTAACTCTTCCATAGTTGTATTTTCATTTATTTTGTTCTGTATGATCGTGTTTATAGTTATTGTTGTTTCGACTTGTGGGTTATTTGGTGGTCTTTGCAAGAATGGTCTAATATCTGTATTTGTGTCTTTGTATTCTATATATATCAGCTGAAATTATTCTTCTAGATCTAACGTATGTCACTTCATGTTCTATTTGTACTTGTTCTGGTGGCAGTCTTAAGATTTCGTTTTCCCCTGATTGTTTAATTGATGCGTGTTACTCTTTGTTTGTTTTGCTCTGGGATGTGTGTGTACTGTATTTTCTTCTTCTGATTGCACATTATTTTGTTCCAGTATCGGTTGTACTTGTTGTTTGATGTTTGTAATTCTGACTGTGATATCCTGTTATTTTTGATCATTACACGTATCTGATCAGCTAGTCATTGTTCTGTTAAGAATTGTAATTTAGGGTATCTGGTAATAAATGTTGTGTATACTTGTGATCTGTATCCATTTGTGTTTGTTCCTATGTTTGTTGTGTTGTAATAACAGGACATGAGGTGTTGATTAACTTCATCTGACCATCTCAACGTCTGTCTTTGTTTAACTTTGAGGGTTATTGCAGGAAGCATATCCTGCAAAACAGCTCTATTTGGATTTAAATCATTTTCCAGTTGGCTTGCAGTGTTGTTTCCATTTTGGGTGGGCATAGGGTTCAAGCGTCGTCCCCGACTGTGACGGCGCTTGTCTGAGGCTTCTTTAGTCATGTCCAGAACCAACTAGGGAGGTTAGCCCTATTAGTGGATTGTTCTTTTGGATGCCTTTGACTGGCAGAGCATACCAGAGGCCAATTCTTTTCCCGGTCCTCCTCGGGTATTATAATAATAATAACAATAATAACAATATTATTATTATTATTATTATTATTATTATTATTATTATTATTATTATTATTATTATTATTATTATTATTAATACTAAAACTACAAATTAATAAACTACTTAGTCACAATACTCACAGTCAAAACTTGAACAGGCTTAATTAATTGGTAGCCGTATTTTCTCAATTGTTCCATTTTGCACAGAGCATGAAATTGGAAGTATACAAGTCACAAAACAAGGAAAGGTCACACTGATTGGGCAGGTTCAACAAAAAAATTATCAGTCGAATGAACTACAATGATAGACAGAAAATGAGCTAACAACTTGCGGCTTTTACAACTGTTAGACAATTGAATAACATTATTCCAAATACAGGAAGATTCACAAGTCACACCACTGATTGAAACTGTTGCATGGGCTCTTAGTAATGTATAACACTTAAGAAAAAGAAAGAAAAGCCCTTAAGTAGTAATTCATACATTGCAAACAAACGTTAAAAATGACCTTTTATAAATATACCATCATCCAAAATTCAGAGCAAGCTGAGAGCTACAGCAGAGAGCTATCACAGTCAACAAGAAACAAGCAGCCAAATTCCCCAAGTGGAGTTAGCTAATGATTATTCACCGATGTAACAATTCACGGATTATACTGATGGCTAACAGGATTTAAACTTAATGTGTTGAAAATTACTAATAAAAATACAAGGTTTAATCAAGTAGTTAAAGGTATAATAAGGAGGGACCTGAGGCTTGGTAAATATGCGTTAATCTGCTGATCTCAATAAATTCACCAAAAAGAGCAAACTACTGGTTCCTGCCCAGAGGTGACACTCCACCATGGCACATGTCAAATGAGCAACTTCACTTCCCTCGAGCCACCACAGTGTGACCAGTAGGGGCAGCAGACTGCCCGTCAATCTGGGTGCCACAGGATGATGGAAGTGCCACCATGGCAAAATCCAAACATAGCTCTACTCTAGGCCCAGGGTCTGCGCAAACATAGCTTCATACAACAAGGGCCAGGAAGTAGAAAATATCAGCGCCTGTTGATACATTAGCTCAAGTGTACACATGTACCGAGATTGCTTTGCCTCCAGCACAGATCGTGTTAGAGTAGGTTCCCTTCATGAGACTTAAAACATGGCATACTCTTACACTTGCATGACACATGACCCATAATACAGTGCAATTAATAACAATGACTATTGGTCATGCACTGAATCACTCATAGGTGCATTATTATTACAGACGCAATTCTAGATAACACAGAGAGGACCTTACTTAAATATAACAACACAACTCAAAACTCGACTCATTTGTGAAGGAGCATTGCCTTGCAGGATTCCAGCCAGGGTATTATTGCATCCTAGCCCCACAGGTGATTGTCAAAGAGTCATAAAAGTTTGTAGAGTAAGCCATTAACTTGCCAATCAGTTTTCATGGAATGTCTGTATGTCTTCATGCAGGTCACCACTATTGGTCCTCATGTGATCTGGCTCAGTTTGCCCCGACCAATTCAAAATTCAGCGGCATCTTGGGACACACATGCACACATGCACAATTGCATGTGTGCATCAATCAAAGATCTTAGCTTGTGGCAACCGATTGAATCAATATCAGCAACCTAAGTAGTTCGTGATACCAGTGGAATGCTGTTACACCAAGATTAGACATACTGTGGTTCAGACATGATTTGATCCTTTTGCCCTTCAGTTTCTTCAAGACAGCCAGCCTAAGTTTTCACAGAACACAAGACGAATGGATACCTTGACAAAATTTTGCGTTCTACCAATTGGTACTGCTTTGACATACATAACCCAACACAGTTATGTCTTTTGAAGCACATGATGATCAGTTCCTATGGAGAGAGTCCTTGCCTTCTGAATGTACAGACAAACTTCAGCTCCCAATATCATGTTGATCTCGCAAGGTGACCAAATTTCTGGATCAATAATTTTTATACTCATCAAATCGGACACATTGAGATAGAGATGAGATGTCAGTTATTTCCAGCAACATTAAACAGACAGAAGGTAAAATGAAGACATTTATTCATGAGTCTACTTGAAAAGAGATGCCTTGTTTTGTTTCTTGTATGTTTCCATCAGTTCCCTGAATGGGTGCTCTACTTTGCCATTTGTGAATTCAGAGGCACTGTGCACATGCTTCAGATATAAATCATCCCTGTGAGTTTGAACTGAGAGAGCATAAGTTTTCCATGTGCCACTGCTATCTTTTAACCATATTGCTACTGTTGTAAGCAGCAATTGTTTTTGCCAGGGATGACTTAAGTGAGCAATAACACAATGTACTTGATGTATGTACTTGATGGATGTATACCATTTTGTTTGTGTTTTATGTCACTTGGACAGTCGTACCTTGTTCCATTTTGTGTGTTTTATTTCTGTATGGTGTCATTTTTGACAAGCATGACAGCATACAGATGTGCAACTACAAGCCCTATGGACACCCTTCAGGCAATTGGGCAAACACTTTGTTGGCCATCATAATAGGTTTGTGTTCACTACACATGGCTTGCCTGAATTTTCTGCACTTCTGCAAAGCATCAGGCAAGTGGCACATGACAAATGCAGCACTAGCAGGGACTAGATTCATCTCAAATGCCCTATGTGGCAGACGGCCCTTGCTGTGGCTTGGTGGCGCCCTTGTGGAGAGCCCCTGGTCAGAATGACTGGTATTGGGGTGGTTGCTTGACGCATGAAATCTATTGAGCTGCAAAATTCTGAATGATCTCAAACAGCCGTTTCTATGAATGGTGAACAATCATTGAATGCAACTTCATATTACCCAGCATCCTTTCATTCCCTGGCTACACTGTTGTGCGAGGGCCAGGTTTGTCTTCCTTTCTTTTTTTCATATTTGATAGAGTGATGCTTCCATCAAAGATCAATAAGACAACCCATTCTGAACAAAATGCACTGCTACCAGTGTCTTCATTATGGCCACACTCAAATGTAATGGTGACACCCAGCCAACTGTGTAACCTGGCTGCCTTCTCCTCCCTGTTGCAGAAGTTGTAATGGTGACCATGCAACCTTCTCCCCAGATTGTGTCATGTACCTTGATGGTCGGGCACCGAGGAAATCTAGGTCAAGGAAAAAGATGCCTTACCAGGTCACTCACAAATTGTCACCTTGTCAATAACCCACAGCCTCTTCTCTTGCCCCAATCAAGCCACAAACTTTTGTCTCACAGGAGAAAGTCACCTGCTACACAACTGACAGGCCAGGAAGGGTAGAAGTAATACTCCCACAAAAACTTTCCATGTTCTTCCAGCCAACAAACATCTGAGTCTTCCTCTGCCAACCAGAAAGGCTCCAAGTAATCAAAGAAAGGAAAACGATCATCTTTATTGGCTCGGAGATCCTCCTTGATGGAGTCAGCACATGATGTGCTTGGTTGGCTGACCACCTTGTTGTCGGAATGCACCTCCAGCCATTTTTCTTCTCTGGACTTAAAGGACAGTTAGAATGAGAATGCTGACACCTCTGTAGATCTCATAGAGGCGGAATCTCTAGCCTCTTTGCCCTATAGCTGTGAGCTGCCACTCGATAGCCACTGAGGTGACACCCTTCCTTTTTTTCCCTTTTCCCCTTGTTGCACTCTTCCAGTGGAATGTTTGTGGCTTTTGATACAACAAAGAGAATTTATGGCTGCTCTTGGTATCACAGCCTCTACTTTCTCTCTGCTTCCAGGAAACAAAATTGCATGCTCACAACCTGCTTTGAACTCTCTCATTTATTTCCAGTCTGCTTTGACATGCCCCAACCTCTCACAATCACCCAGGGGACAGATTACATTTCATGCAGTGGAGTTGGGCTTCTTAAGAAGGATGACGTTCATAGTCTTTCTGACAACCCATTTTCAAGCTATTCCTGTCTGCCGTTAACTTCCTCACCTCGACTTTTCCATTTGTACTGTTTACCTTCCTCAGTCACTGGACAGTCTGCTTCCAGTTTACTGGCCAACTCCCTCACCCATTTCTGCTGCTCCCCTTGATGCTCTTCCTGAACCTGTCAGAGAGCTTCCCTCTTAGCTGACCTCCTCAGTCACCTTAACCTCATTTGACTTACTGTGGGAGTACCTACATTTCTTTCACACTCCATGCACTCCTACCCCCATCTGGACCTCTCCTGCACCGCCGAATTTGCCCTGATGATGATCTCATTATTATGTGTGATACAAAATCAAGTGACCATTTCCCGTTTGCTATCCATTATTGCCTCCTACCACACATACATGCACACCCAAATGGATGACTGGAGATTTACTGCTCCCTGACAATGTTCAAGATACATTATTTCCCCATTTTTGATGACCAGGCAGAATATCTTACAAATGTTATCCTTACCACCACCAGTGTTCCATTCTCACACTTCTTTTGCATGCCATGTTCTGGTCCCTTGGTAGACTGAGGTGTTTCATGACCCGACTTTTGTACAAAGATGTGCTCTCCATGTTTTTACCCCTCATTCTGCATTGGCAAACTGTCTTCATAATAAACAGTCCCATATTCAATATTGTCACAGCTTTCAGAATAGCAAGAAATTGGCTGTATTTTATTTGCTAGTTGTTTTAACAGTTCCACTCCCTCTTCTGTTGTGTGGGCCAATGTCCGATGGGTTTATGGGACCAAGATGGATTCCCAAGTTTCTGTCCCGGCAGCAGAAGATAAGCTCTTGCCCCCATATTTTTACCGATCCTCCACCCCATTGCTGAGTGATGTTCCCATTCAGATGTTGCAAAACCTTTTCGTTGTGTGCAAGCACTTGCTGCTTCATATGCACAATCACATCTGGACAGA